>NW_025917690.1:0-66836 GCF_021462225.1 Girardinichthys multiradiatus | reverse complement strand
ATGTATAATGCCAGCCATTGGCAGGAGGGTATATTGGTAATTATAGAAAATGGTGGATGATGTGTATTTACAGTGGCACACAGCATAAAGTATACATTTGAGTTTTTCTTTTTTTTCCACTTTCAGATGAGGCTTGTTACACAATGCTTGTGTTGTTAACACATCTACTACCCCCTGTTGGTGTCAGTCGTTGTAGCGCCAAGACAACAATAACGAACCTTCTTGATTTTGTGCTGGTATGTTTTTAATTTGGTAAAAGTTCTGTTAAATATAAAATTTGTCAGACCCTGATCATTCCACTAACAAATTAGTTTAATTTGTGATCTTTTGTCTCTAAGCCTGGAACAAGAATAGCATCGCTGTGCAGTGATTCCTCTGCTTCATCAACGACTCATCAGCCCCAGCTGATCTGCATCGGTGACCTGGGGTCATTGAAGCAGTATGTCATTGTTGCTAAGAATGACAAAGTCACCATCCCTCTAGATGATGGTCTCACGTGTGCTGTGGACAAGCTTTTCAAACTCTACTGGGTCTGTAACTTGTCTTATCCTCCACAACTCTGCCCTGTCTTTACATTCTTTGAGTACATCTACGATCTACCGTTCTCCACACAAAGAAAGGCAAAAGTGCTGGAACTGATTGCACAACTGAAAGCTTGCAAGTAAAATGTACAGTTGTCCAAAATGTGGAGGGACTGCTTTCAAAGAGGTAAAAAACCTCATATGGCACCTCCGTGAAATACATTGCTTATCAGATGGACAGAATATAAAAATTATATGTGGTCAAGACAGTTGTCCAAGGACATATTATAACTTAAATTCGTTTTAAATTCAAGTTTTATTAAATGAAATCTGCCCTTGAGAACAGATCACAGAAAGGAGTCTTTATTTGGAGAAGTTGTTCATATTCTGGTGCATAACGACTCCATTTTCATGTTTGTTCGAATACTAAATGTACTGTACTTTGATGATCGATTTTTATGCTTATGCAGAACAAAAAACAAGCGAATACGAGTTGATCACACTTGCAGAAGTTCCAGATTTGCATCCGTTAGATGTTATGAGTTTTGGCACCAAAGAGTTGTATGTGTCTCCAAAATACAAAATCTTGTACCTTGGTTGATGACTGTACTGGATTGTAAATACATGTTGCCATTTGAGTGCAATTGGAAAAGCTGATTATTATTGGAAGGAACAGGGACTCTTTTTCATTATTTCTTTTATGAAATTTATTGCCATGTTTTTCATAGATGTTCACTGAATGTTAGAAAACATATTTTATTACACAGACAGTTGGGGATTTTTAAAAAGGTTTGGTGTTAATACCTTAGAAAAATGGGTATTTTGTTTGCTTGACTTTGTGATATGAATTTATTTTAAAACTTTTTAAAATATTTAGATGCCCCAGCATTATTGTTGTAACATATTTAATTGTAATAAAAGTATCTCTAATATCCTCAAATGAAAATTCCCATTTTTATTTGACCTTATCTATGAAAACACATTTTATACATATATGTGTCAAAATAACACATTTTGACACACATTTGTGTTCATTTGACTAACACAATAGTTGTGTTAAAATGACTAACGCATTAGTTGTGTCATAAATGACAACATGTGTTGTCCCTGAGCTGATTCAGCACGTGTTAAAATTGAACACATCATGTGTTGTTTTTGACACATCTGTTTTAAGAGTGTACAGTCTTCTTCTTCATTCACCAACCCTGACCCTTAACTCTGTTAAAGTCTCAGACATTTGGTCAAAACAGTCACTACTGAATTTAGGGTGAAAACATTCTGAACATTAAAGTCTTGCAGCAGTGGAGAAACTAACTGCTGAAACAGTGAATATTTATTTGACTAAATCTTAGATACTGAGTTTTATTCAATAAAACCCAACAAGCTGCTCTGCCTCTGATGATTAATTTGTGTCAACAAAGAGTAGCTAATGTGTTTCAGAGAGAAAATGAGGGCTTGAATCACAGATTAAATTTTACTACTTGAATAGTAAACTTTCCAATAAGTTCTTCAATAGATCAAATAAATTCATGGAGAAACTTGTGATAAACAACCACATACCTGACATTGTTTTCTTAGCTTGATTTGGTTATTAAACCTGAATCTTTAATAAAAACAGCAATAAAATCTTGATGTAATATTTCTAACTGGCAGACTTTTAAAAATGTCCTGAAACACTTTGGAGATAATTTATCTTTGTGTAGAAACACTGACTGATGTAAAATGAACATCAATTATTCTTATTGAGAAACGTCATCATATCAATTCATCCTTATCAGGTGCTTCGTTAAGGGATGGTTAGCACCATTAGTCTTGTCATCTTCCTTACCTGCAAACAGTAGAGCATATTTCACTTAAAGTCAAATTATTTGTTAAACTGAAATACAAATTTTCTGTTAAGTTTAGAGAAGCAATATTTCATTTTGTTGAATAGTTAAAATCGTAAACAGCATCATCCAGCTGCAAACCTGTGCTGAAGAAGTTAAACACAGATTTAAAACCTGCTGGTCATTGAGTTCAGACACAGGATTTCAGTTGAAGGTATAAAACTAAATATTTCTATTTAAGAATGATTTGTTCAACAGTAAAACAACACATTTAGTAATTAAAATGACATAAAACTAAAATGAACCCATTTTTTAAAAGCTTAACTGATAAACTTAATAAAACTCAAGGTTGAAATGAAAGAAAGAGGTTTTGAATCACAGATCAGATTTGATTTTACTAATCTAAATAGTAACAAGAAGCGTTACAGGATAAAGGATCCCTTATTTATCAGAAAAAGGACTGACCTGAAAACCAAACTTTGTTTTTAAGAAGCAGATCAGATTTGCTTATTATGTCACATCACTGAGGTGCAGAAAACAAATGCTAATTTATTTTCTTTAGACTTACTGACAGCTAATTATAAATATCTATGAAACCTGAAACACTGAAGCTTACCTGAAGAGTTTCTGTTGCAGCGCTGCTTGTAAAGCAGAAAGGCCACAGCAGCTGCGAGAACTCCAATGACAATGATACATCCAATGAGAAGACCATTACCTGAAATATGGATTAGAAGAGGATTATATTACTCTCACAATGTATCAGTATAGCAACCTCCAGCCCAACCCCCAAGAATAGCACAATTTCATGACTAAGTTCAAAATACACCATTTTTTTAGACTCTTGTGAGAAACGATCTTCATTTACATAATTTCTGCTTGTAAAAACCAGGGATTAATAGTAACAGTTTTCCCATATAAAGTTTAATTTATGGGACACTTCATGCCTTTCTTAACACAACCAAACTGTGTGTGAATCTGTTTGTTTCTCATAGTTTCCACCTTTTGGTTCAGGACTCATGGATCTGGTGTAAACTGCTGGCAGGTGTAGTTGTAGCTGTTTTTCTTGTATATCACCAATGTTTGCCATCTATGACCCACATTATAATCTCAAAACAATAGTTTCAGCCATTTAGAACAGCTGTCAGTGAATAGTAATGAATAAAAAGGAGGAAACATTTTATTTGGTTGGAGCTGAACTAAAATGACTAAAAACAACAGAGTTTGGAGAAGATGAAAAAGTCATTTGTGAAATTTAATAAAAGGTAATTTTTTGACATTTTGAACAATATTTGAGTTTCTGCTCATACTGTCTGACAAAAGGTTGTTTCTAAACTGAGAGAAAGTATCACCACAGAGTCTGATCCTCTCCTCATCAACCTAAATGTCCTTTAAGACCAAGATCTAATTGTCCCACTCCTTGACCACCATCTTCCTCCTTCCATCAATTAGAAAAATGATACATTTAAAATATAATCATATTGTATTATATTTTAGCCTTGGTCAAATATGTAGATTTAAAAAAAAATATGTTATTCAATAATTTTATTTAGTTTGAGATTTAACCAAAAGCTGCAAAAACAATATTTTTCTATGACTGATGACTGTTGCCCTTTCAGCTGATCTTCCACTGCTGAACCAAAGGTTTTCAAACACTTCTACTGATGTTTTCATTTATTCCATCAAGGATTCTGGCTTCGTTGTGATCTTTTAAGGTAAAAGTCTATTTTCTCTTATTCAACCAAAGTAGATGATCAGCTAAAGAATGATGCTTCTCTCAGTAACAGTCTCTGGTTTTTGCTGAATTTGTCCTCATTTCTATTTGTTAGGCCTGACTCCTCTTCTGTCCTCCACTTGTCTGCTTGGTTTATCTTTAAAGCACACAGATAAATATGCTGTCATGGTTAGATTCATGGAATGGACAGAAAATATGTTAAAAACAATCAATGTCCAAAAAAAACCCTTTGCAAGAGCTTCACTTTTTACAATTTAATAAAGTCTGAATCGTTGGAAGAAAGGAAATAAATTTAATAAATTAGGGTGTTTAATAATTTACACAATTTCTCCTTTGTAACATTTTTGCAATTTTATCTTAACTGTTTTTTATAATCAGCTCTTTATTTTTTACTCATCTGCTCTAACAGAAGAAATGTTTTCATAACTGAAACAAAAACGACTCAGATTCCCTTAATGAGACAAGCTGGAGAAAATCCCTCCAACCTGATTCTGTGGAGGAAGCAGCTCAGCTCTCCTGTTCCAGCAGCAACAGGAGGAAACTCTTCTTCCTCCACCAGTTTCAGCCACACTTATCTGACTGAGAAGAACCTTTAGATAACTTCCTGATTACTGAGCTAAGACACAATAGAAGAACCACCGGCTGCATGTGGGTGCATCTTAGCTGCTGCTGTGTCTTTGGGACAAATAGTCAGTTTTGTTAAACAGACACTGATTGTATGAAATATGAAACAAATGCAAACAAATCTGTCTGTTTTTCTAGTAAATGTGGAATTGTACCGGCATGCAGGTTTTAATAGATCTTTACTAGATATATAGGCCAATACTTAAATATCTTCTCTATTGATATCCAGAACTATTTAAAGAAATATAAGATCAGGACTCTCCTGTTTGTTTATCTCCTGTTGTGTCCTTCAACTCTATAAAAACACAGAAATATTATTAAATACATTTACTGTATGTTTTCATTACAGTGGAAAATATCAGCCAAAAAAAAAAAACTATTTACATCTTTGTCAAAAGCTTAGATTTATTTTGTTTTACTAGAAGCACAATATTTGGTAAATTATTTACAACCTGTTAATATTATTATTATTATTTGTGGTTTATCTTAAACCAGAAAATAAATCGATCAACTTGTGTCCCAACATCTGTTGCCTTTTTTAAATGGTTTAAGCTTGTTTTAAAACATTAAACTCAGACAAATGTTTTAAACTTCTTCAAATGTGAGAATTACAATAATGATTTACAGTAAAAATAGCTGTTAGTTTCCTTGTTAAGTTGAAAAAGATTTACACAAACCTACAAACAATATCAGTAAATATACAAAATATTGAAAACATATTTAATCAGTAACCAAATCAAAACCTCTGAAGTCATTAAATGTCCAGAAACCAGTCAGACTAATCAGCATCTTACTTGGATCAGATAAAACTTTGACTTAAAATACTTCAAACTTGGTGCCTTATTTTCTCTTTTAACCTAAAATATTTGATCTCACTAATTTGAGGAGACATAAACATAGCAGAAAATAATGATCTAATCTGTCAAATTACAATTTTTAATGTTGATAAAGAACAAATCTTTAGCGTTTGAGTGTAACTAATAGTTATAAGTAAAATAAAAGACCATTTTCTAAGAAAATTATCATGAAATGTGAATTTTGAAGTTAATTATGTTGACGTTTGCAGAGATACTTTGTGTTCCACTTTCTGATATATCTAAGATCTGTTTATCAGAATCAGAATCAGAAAAGCTTTATTGCCAAGTACGTTTTTGGACATACAAGGAATTTGTTTTGGCATAGTTGGTGCAATACAATACAAATTAAACAGTATAAACATATCTACAATATAATATAAATATATGTGCACAGTTTTAAGTGAGTGAGAATAAATATAGAGCAGTATAAGATGCAAGAGCAATACAACAGTGCAGGTGATCATTGTGCAAGTAAAGCAGGAGTCCATGCTGAACGTTAATGTAACGCATAGAGTTACAGGTTACAGGTGTCCTGTCAGCAAAAAAGGGGGGGGGGGGGGTGTGGGGGAAAGGGAGAGTGTCAGGGTGGTTTCTGGGCTTTGTTAACAAGGCTGGTGGCAGATGGAAAAAACTGTTCTTGTGGCGTGAGGTTTTGGTCCGGATGGACCGCAGCCTCCTGCCAGAGGGGACAGTCTCAAAGAGTCTGTGACCGGGGTGGGAGGGATCAGCCAGAATCTTCCCTGCCCGCTTCAGGGTCCTGGAGGTGTACAGTTCCTGGAGCGACAGTAGACTGCAGCCAATCACCTTCTCAGCAGACCGAATGACACGCTGCAGCCTGCCCTTATCCTTGGCTGTAGCAGCGGCGTACCAGATGGTGATGGAGGAGGTGAGGATGGACTCAATGATGGCCGTGTAGAAGTGCACCATCATAGTCTTTGGCAGGTTGAATTTCTTCAGCTGCCGCAGGAAGAACATCCTCTGCTGGGCTTTCTTGATGAGGGAGCTGATGTTTGGCTCCCACTTGAGATCCTGGGAGATGATGGTTCCCAGGAAGCGGAAAGATTCCACAGTGTCAATTGTGGAGTCACAGAGGGTGATGGGGGCAGGTGGGGTTGGGTTCTGCCTGAAGTCCACAACCATCTCCACTGTCTTTAGAGCGTTGAGCTCAAGGTTGTTCTGGCTGCACCAGTCCAACAAATGGTCCACCTCCCATCTGTACGCGGAGTCATCACCATCAGAGATGAGTCCGATCAGGGTGGTTTCGTCTGCAAACTTCAGAAGCTTGACAGACTGGTGACTGGAGGTGCAGCTGTTGGTGTACAGGGAGAAGAGCAGAGGAGAGAGAACACAGCCTTGGGGGGAACCGGTGCTGATGGTCAGGGAGTCAGAGACGTGCTTCCCCAGCCTCACGCGCTGCTTCCTGTCAGACAGGAAGTCAGTGATCCACCTGCAGGTGGAGTCGGGCACACTCAGCTGGGAGAGCTTCTCCTGTAGCAGAACTGGGACGATGGTGTTGAAGGCAGAGCTGAAATCCACAAACAGGATCCTGGCATAGGTTCCTGTGGAGTCCAGGTGCCGGAGGATGAAGTGAAGGGCTAGGTTGACTGCATCATCTACAGACCTGTTGGCTCTGTAGGCAAACTGCAAGGGGTCCAGGAGGGGGTCGGTGATGTTTTTTAGGTGTGAGAGCACAAGGCGCTCAAAGGACTTCATCACCACAGAGGTCAGGGCGACGGGTCTGAAGTCATTAAGCCCTGTGGTCCTTGGCTTCTTGGGAACAGGGACGATGGTGGAGGACTTGAAGCAGGCTGGCACATGACATGTCTCTAGTGAGGTGTTAAAAATGTCTGTGAAGACTGGAGACAGCTGATCAGTGCAGTGCTTCAGGCTGGCTGGTGAGACAGAATCCGGACCAGCAGCTTTCCGGGGGTTCTGTCTCCTGAAGAGTTTGTTTACGTCCCTCTCCTGGATGGACAGAGCCGTCCTCGGCGTGGGTAGGGGGCTGGTGGGGGGAACTTCACGGTGGGGGTTGGAGGTGCCAAGGCCCCTCTTGAGGTTGGGGAGGTGGGGGTGGTGGATTGTGGCTGCAGCTGTTGGGGGGCGTCGTGGGGGATGGTTGCAGGACTGTCCCTTTGTCTTTCAAAGCGGCAGTAGAACTCGTTCAGGTCGTTGGCGAGGCGTCGGTCGTTGATGGAGTGGGGGGCTTTCGGCTTGTAGTTGGTGATTTGCTTGAGCCCTTTCCAGACAGACGCAGAGTCGTTGACTGAGAACTGGTTTTGGAGCTTCTCAGAGTACAGTCGTTTGGCCTCTTTCACTGCCTTGCCAAACTTGTACTTAGCCTCTCTGTATATGTCTTTGTCCCCACTCCTGAAGGCCTCTTCCTTATCCAGTCTTAACCTTCTGAGTTTAGCTGTGAACCAGGGTTTGTCGTTGTTGTAACTCACCCTGGTGCATGATGGTACACAGCAGTCCTCACAGAAGCTGATGTAGGAAGTCACAGCCTCTGTGTACTCAGATGCAACAGTATGCAACAGAAAATAAAACTTGAAGTAAATATTGTCCACAAAATAACAGAGAAACTCTGAATTCCAGCCTGACTTTTGTATCACATCCAGTTTACTTTGAAACATTTGATAAAAGGTCAAAACTAGAAAAGAATCAGTCTCTATTTGACCTGAATTATTTAATAAAGTAACTGTGTTGAGGCAGATATTTCTAGAGTTTAACAGATGCTTCTGGAGATAAATTTACAAATCGTTTGTCCTGTGTGCGGGATGTTAGTCTGACACCTATCAGTGGGGTACAGTTTATTAAATTTGGATTTATCTTTATGCACTTTAAAGAGGACAACCTGGACCTTCTAGTGATGTTACATTTGTGGAGGCAGGACCAAGAAACTTCCATCAAGAAGGTCCATTAAACAAAATGTAGAAATTAACTTTTTTCCCTAATAAAAAGGTTTGTTTTGCCAAAAGAAATGTTTTCTCAGAATCCGTCTTAATTCATCAGTACACAGTGCAGCAATTTCAACTACCGTATTTTCCGCACTATAAGGCGCACCGGATTATAAGGCGTATAGAATAGAAGCTACTGCAGTCAAACGTTTTCTCCAGGGCCGAAGTTACTAGTTTCTTCAGGGTTAACTCCCTCACTCATACGTTGCTGAGTTGAGCATGAAGAAACAGCATCAAAACACTGAGTTGTTGACGAGATTCGGGGTTCTTTTTAATGACTTTGCAGCACGTAAAAACACAGGGCTTACAGACTCATACACCGCTGCTCCAGTCGCCGTCTCTACCCACCCCACACACACAATAATACCAACGTCACTCCTTCACTCTTGATTCTCAGCTACGGCAGCACACAGCGCCACCTCTGTCCGGAGGAGTAATGTCAACATCTTCCATACACACACACACGAAACATACACCCCACACACTGAGCTTCTAATCACATATAGTTCAGGCAATTCCTGCAACAGTACATTCAAACGTTATACACACACAAGTGGTGTTGGACTAGGAGTAAGCACAGTACAGGTGTTTACCGCTATTACTTCGGCGACGCCCCTGACTACGCCGTAGCCGTAATGCTGCAAGCTGTGCGGCTTTGTAGTTTACCAGTCGTACTGAAACATTTTGACAGAGCGCCGTGTACAACCAGTATGGATCAACCAATTAACCAATTGATCCATATATAAGGCGCTCCGGATTACAAGGCGCACTGTCATTTTTTGAAAAAATTAAAGGTTTTTAAGTGCGCCTTATAGTGCGGAAAATACGGTAATTGAAAAACTGTTTTTGTTATGCCAGTTTAGAGGAACATCTAGACTCTATGTTTCTAATTAGGCAGATATTTGTCACTTAATATCTATATTTCTTTCAGGTGGTTTTGAACTTGAAAAAGCTGCTGTGTTTCTAGAGATATTAGGGAGAAAATATTTTACTTAGAATTGATCACAAAGTTCACTTAAAACTTCCAGGGGATGAGAAGGACGAGGGTGAAACAGTGGCACAGGAATGTGAAAGCTCAGAGGAGAATACATCATCTTTAGTCACATATTTTATAAAGTACATCATTGACCATGTTTACTTTTTGTTTCAATAAAATTTGAAAGTTCCCACGACTAGGGGATCTGTTTTACGGGGGATCAAATTGTTCACACTAAACATGTATTAATAGTTACAAACCATAATGTTTTTCTTTATTATTATGGCACCTAGAGGCAACAAAATGCAAATAATAATGGGTCAGAACTGGATTAACTTGCTTTCCTTGGACTTAGAGCTGGGAGATATTGACAATGAAATTACCAAAATAATTTTTCTGAACAATTTAAACAATTATCAGGATACAGTTTCAAATTCACAATTTGGTTTCTAAGACGGGATTTCTTTCAATACAAACTGAAAGAACAAGTTAAAATAAATATTACTTAGAACTTAATCTACTAAGTAAAAACCCCAAATATATATAAATTACATACACACTGATTTTCTCTTTCTGTTAATTATGATGATTTTCCACTTACAGCTAAGATTAGAATATTACATCAGACCATGAGACATATTAAATGTATATATACACATATATAAATATATATAAATATACATGTACAATTGTGTTCAAAATAATAGCAGTCTGTTTAAAAATGTGTTAAGCTCAAAACCTATTTTCTTTGGAATAGGTTTTATTTCCATACATTGGGAACACTGTACATTATATTCTAAATAAAACCATGAAGAAAAATGTATCAATCTTTTAATTACATTACAGAAAATTAAGAAATATTAACACTGTTCAACAAAGTAGCAATGTCTGCATTTTTCTTTACAAACTCAAATATTTACTATATAAACAGAAGCTTCTTCAGGATTTATCATTCAAGCTAATATTTAGTTGTATAACCACTGTTTCTGAGAACGTCTGTGTTGCACGGAGTCTACCAACTACTGGCACCTGTGAACAGATATTTCAGTTTAGGATGATTTGACAACTTTCCAGAATTAATTCTGCATTTCTTGGTTTTGCCTCAGAAACATAATCTTTGAGGTCAACCTACAAGTTTTCAGTGGAGCATGACGCATGGTGATTCAAGCATGATTATAATCAACGTCTTAATCAAGGTACGCTGCTCTTCTGAACTATGCCTGGAACAACACATTTTTGTCAGGTTTTCAGAGAGAAACATGTACAACATGGCTTCATCCCTAAATAAGGGCCAGCTGATTGACACCTGTTTCTTCACAGAATGAATGATCTGAGTAATTGAACTCCACACTGCTAATACTTTGAACACGTCTCTTTCAATCAATTACTGATTTACACAGACCCAGGAGCATGCATGTAATAAATGTTGGTTTTCTATGACTTTACTACATCTACCAGCCAATATTTGCCATGTGCTAATATGATCTCTACCAAAAACAGTGACTGATCTGGTTAGTCTCATTTGACTGTTATTATTTTGAACTCAACTGATGTTTACAATATGTGTGTCTCCTGGCCTGTGTTTTGAACTGTTGGCAACCTGGAGAATGTTGACAGACAAATTGAAGTGAAAAGCATCAGTTCTCTGACTACAAGCTTTGCAGTGTTTTTTAAATATTTTTCTGTTTTTTTGAAAAAAATAAATAAAACCAGAGAGAAAAACTCACCAGAAGTGACGTGCACCAAGTTCTCTTCTGAGGAAATTTGATGGCAGATGTTATCTTGCGTCACAACACAGTGGTAGTGGTCTTCCTTGGTCACATAATGGCGAAGGATATACTCATTTATTCCATTCGGAGATGGTTGAGGAGCTCCAGCAGAAACAGTGAAATTAGCACGATTCTGGAACTCCATTTTAAGTGCTGGAAAAACACCACGAACTTTGCACTCCACCAGTGTCCCATTATTGAGTTTCTCAATAATCCTGATAGTTGGCTTTGGACATGTACCTGTAAACATAAAGTATCAATTATTTCTCCTCTTCACATGTTCCTCCAGCAGTGGGAGGTAATACTGCATAAAATATAACTAATATAAATATGGAGACTGGGATGTTGAGTTGAATTTATAAAAACCCTCCAGACCTTCATGATGAGTTTGTGTCCACAAATATTAATGTGAGAGAGAAAAGAAAGTTTAAAAACAACTCAGATTTTACTGTTTTGGAAAATAATGATCAACATCATGTTAAATACACCTAAATGATCGATGATGAGATTTGTGAGGAATAAACAACATACCTGAGATTTCATTTATCAGCATGTCTGATTTACTTCTTGAACTCTCACTTTTAAATACTAACTTATTTTAAATATAACGAAGAGACATGATCGTCTCAAACAGAGAAACCATGTTAATTTCAGCCTGATTCTCATCATAATTTCCAAATTACTGTATTTAAAACGTGACAAAAGGTTAAAACCTGAAAAGCATTAGTCTATTTGAACTAAATAATTTAATAAAGTAACTGTCAATGTAAAGAGCATGTTTAAGTGTTAGGATATTAGTCTGACACCTATCAGTGAGGTACAGCTTTTAAAGTCTGGCTTATCTTGATGCACTTTAAAGAGGACAACCTGGACTTTGTAGTGATGTTACATTTGTTGGATCAAGCTAAGAGACCTCCTGGACCATCTTACTTCAATGACTGGTATTTTTTTCAGACAACATTAAGATATACTGTGTCCATTTTATTTCCATTAATTTGTTTTGTTCATCAAGATGTTTTCTCAGAATCAGAGTCTCACTTTCTTCTGTGCAGAGTACAACAGTTTAAATCTTTTAAAAAAAGTTTTTGTTATGTGTTAGGTATTATTTAGTCAACTCAGAGGTAAGAACGATACAGTCAGAGTTACTTGCAGCAAGGGTAGCCCACTTTGCAGTGAAACTACAAAGTTTTTGACACCCTATCTCTTTATTTATATGCACAGTTCAACAGACAGTTCAGACAGGGTGTGTGTGTGTGAGACGGAAAGGAGGCTGGTTCTCACAAAGATAACAATGATCTCACACACACAGGGAGGAAGGCATAGCCTTGCAACACAAAGTTTTTACATGAGTGATAACAAGTTTTTGCACCCATTCAACAAAAACTTAACTAATAATATTTAGATAACACAGTCAAAGGCCACTCTAAACATAAGTTTTTTAACTTGATTTGAAGCAACTTAGAGTTTCGGCACTTTTACAGTTTTCTGGGAGTTTATTCCAGTTTAGTGGAGCATAAGAACTAAAAGCTGCTTCTCTATGTTTGGTTCTGGTTCTGGGTATGCAGAGTAGATTTGAGCCAGAAGACCTGAGAAATCTGGGTGTTTGATACACTGACAAGTCTGAATATTTTTTAGTGAAGATGCTGCCAGAAGGTGGCCCTCCTCCACTAAAAAATTGGTCCTCTTCTCGGAACAGCTCTCTTTCCACCGAGGTCATTTCTAGTGTGTATCTCCACTGGCTGGTCCAATGCAGGACTATTTATGTAGATGATGCTGCTTCTTGCAGAAGTGCTGCTGCCATCTGGGCACAGATCTCTGCTCACAGCAACATCAGTCCACAACGTGTTTAACATAAGGGAAATTTGACTAATACAGCGTTATCCACAGATTGTTTCAAAGTGGTGATGCTTTGAAAGTTATGTGAAAATGTGGAACTAGAACAAATTTTAAATGAACTGTGCTGATCCCATCTCCTGAGTTCAAGCTACAAAAAATAAAAGCACTGTTTTTAGAAATAAAACCCTAAACAAATAATGTGTCAGAGTCACTTTATAATTAATTTAGAGTCACTTTAAACAAAATCAAATGGTGTAACTGTAACAAACTTTTAATGAAATTCGCTGACACAGACTTTTATGTTTACTTGGACCAGAAACCTGGATCACATCAGCCGCTTCATTGGATCTGCTACTTTCCAACCTAAATTATAGAACATAATTATGTTTTTAGTATTTTACTTGTTAACACGTTTTAGGTTTCACGGATTCTAATGATTGACATGTTTTATATAAATGGAGCAGATGAGGGAAATTAACACTAGTAGCTGACAGCAAACAGAGGCTCAAATTGTTCACACTCAAAATTAATCAATAGTTATAAACTATAACATCATTATGGTGCCAAGAGGCTCCAAAAATAACTAACAATGGCTTCAAACAATGGACCTGATTTGGGGTAAATACATTCACTTTCTAAAACAATTAATTGTTTTTTAGCTTGGAAACTTCTAACTCGTTGGACTTAAAGCTGAGCGAAATTGAAAAAAGAAAAGTACATCATTTTTTTCTATATTGAACGATCTAATTAATTATGATGATACAGTTTCAAATTAACAATACGGTTTCTAAAACAGCATTTGTTTTAGAAGGATCATATCATTAAACAGACCCCACAGACTCCAAGTACACAACAAAATGTATTTAAAGGCTAACAAACTGGATTTTGCATGATATGTTCCCTTTAATACAAACTGGAAGAACAAGTAAAAAAATAATAGGATCCAATGAGATTTACTTTCTAATGAGGTTGCCTTAAAACAAAACAAAATGTGGGAAATTACAAGTAAACAAGAAAAAAATACTCATTTGGAAATAACAATATATTGATGTAGAAGACCAATTTGCAGTGAGAGTCCAAAAATGTTTCAGTACAACCATAAAATAATACAAATCATGTTTGTGCTGCTGGCTATAATCTCTTCTCCATCTTGTAAAAATAATTAACTGGTTTCCCCAAATAGCTAACAGGTGGCCCATCATACAGCCTGATAAACCAACATGTATGGTCTGGATTACTGAATTTATGACAGTATTAAATTGCAAACGATTAGTAATATGCTGACAATCTCCCAAAGCAGAGATCATTGGATCGTCAGTGAAGCACATTCTATGCATAGTAGTTCTATCTGGGTGTTCGTAGACAGTTTCATTTTCTTCCTGTTCCTGCTGCATCATAATTTAAATCATGCAGGGAGAAATAAGAGATACTGAGGGTCTGAATATTTCAGTCTCAGCGGTAAGCGCCATAAATTACATGCAGTTCACTAACGGAACACCAGAGGGCAGTATAACCTTAACTGTCTGGTGAGAAATGACCCACTCTATCCCATGATTCATTTTGTCTGGAAGCAGTAATGGCGGAGGGGAGCTCTCTACCTATTTCCTGTTTTCTTTGCATTTACTCTGCACCTTTTCTGTTCCATGTCAGTTTGACAATTGATGAAAGACTTTATTTTTATAATTTTTCTATCACATGACCAAATATTTTATATTTTTAGAGCACCTTCATATTCATGAGTGCTGCATCACTGTCTCGGGGGTCTGGAACGGATTAATTATATTTCAGTTCATTTTAATGAGGAAAATAAATTCCACATAAGAATAATTCCACTTAATATCTCCATCACAGAATAAATTAAATTATAAAGTTGAGGTACCACAGGTGCATTTTAAGGTCTTAAAACATTGGGGGCTTCAACTCAGAACCTCAATATTTTAATTTCATAAGAAAGCAGCTCAATTTATATGTAATTTAGATTTAAACTAAGATAGGACATGTTGTATCAGCTCTCTTCCTTGATTGGGTTTTCATTTAATGAAAATATTATTATTATAATCAAACAAAAAAGGTTTACAATAATTTTACTTTTATATTTTTGTCAGTAAGTGATGTGAAGGATAGAGAGAAATTGTTTACAATTGATTCATCCGACAAAAGTTTTTTTTAAACTCTGAGAAACTATGTTTAATGTGGGCTAAAACTTTGCTTCTTTTCTCACTTATGTCAATAAATGTTACACTCTCATCAAAGTGTTTCACTCCTGAGGCTCTTTGGTCGTAATTTCTTACATTTCAAAAAAGGAAACTGATATAAATTGAAATTCTTTTGTTAAATGGTAAAATCCTAAAAATATATTTATATATTTTAAGTATGATGAGTGTTTCAAACATTTGATTAAAATAGTTCCTTCTTTCATAAACCTGTTCTGTTTTACTGCCTTCTTTCCAGCCTTCATTACAGTTATGAAGAAATGTTTATTTGGCATTGGAGCCATTAGTTCAGTCTTTACAGTTAAACACTTTGTGTACAGAAAAAAGGGTTTAAAATATATCATAGAGCCTTACACCAGAAATGTCCTGTTATCAGTACTAATCTTACATTCTTAATAAATGTATACATAAAATTATAAGTATGTATGACCTTGAGTAAAGCTGTATAAGTTTTTTAATAAGTTTAGTTTATATAACATTACAGTTAACTAATTAATGGTACACCTGTGATTAATTGCTATTAGTTATTTCTTATTAATTCTGCACCTGTAAACAACCCAGGGCTGTATGTTTAGGATCAGAAGATATCAAAGAGATGGAGGCTTATTTTTGTACTTTATACTACGTCTTAATGGCACCAGTAGATATTTTCCTGGTTTTTTTGAGCAACACTGTTTTCTGTCTACGTGTAGAACTGGACAATAGGACTGGCTGCAGCAGTGAGATGTAATGTCAGGATTAAATTCTGTGATTTTGACTGAACAAAAGGACCAGGTATGTTCACATCATTATGAAAAAGCTCACAGAGATGGTTCCTACTGTTTTCTATCACGGCCAGGGTATTTAACTTTACCTGTTGCTCAGGTGAGACCCGTCTACTCTCTGTTCATCTTTATGATGATGCTCATTAGTGAACATCCACCTCATGTCTTACTGGGTGAATAAGTGATTAGGTGTAGCTTATAATTCTAAACCAGCATTCAGTTTGGGGTATGACGCTCTGCTTCCACCTGTTCCTGTGAGCACACACGCACCAGGCTGGTCTGAAATAAGCCATCTCCCCTATTGTAGACCTGATCCAGGTGCCCAGTGTAACTTTCAGGTAATGAACGAGGCAGACTGATGGTCCTGGACAGAACTGCCCTTCTGGACTTCTCCAGACTGCCAGTCCGCTCCTCCCTGTGCGAGTAGTTGATAAGTTGTGGTGCCATGCGGGCAACTAACAATTTTTTTTCTTCTTTTCTTTCGACTCATTGTCTGGTTAGGTGGAGCATGCAGTGATTATATGGAATACAATAGAAAGAAATCTGATTGTTTTAGAGAAAAATGTAGTCCAATGTTATTTTGGTGCTTGATACATATTTTAACAGACATGTTCTTCTAAATATACTTTATCGTGACATTTGGGGTTATTCAGAAAACATCTGGGCTTTGGCCCCAGAGGCCAAGGTCTCACAACGTGCCTGTAGAGAAAACAGGTTGGGTGATACCAAGTTTCTGTCTCACTGGAAAGCTGGAGAGTATATCAGGAGATTAATAATCCATTCATCTTTATTCCTTGGTGCTGATGTTGCGAACATTGATTCAAAAAAGAGATCAAGCATGACTCCTGTTCATGTTCATATGCTCACCTTTATACACTGTAATTTAAAATCCTTGTAAACATTAAGGATTGTTAAAAGCTTGAATGTTGAAAGATTTTGTTTTTAAACATTTGGATCTTTGACTTTTTAGCAGTTGAAAATAAATATATATTGTTAAAAATAAATTAAGTCAGTTAACTTTCAAATTCATATTGTATGGGTTTTCATTTGTGAAGGTGTTAAATAAAGAAGAGTGGTAAAAAAAGGACAAACTGACTAATGTGTCAGTTTCACCCACAGAAAGTGATGATGGAGATCATTGATGGATTAGTTGACCATTAAAACGGCAACACCGAGGACATTGTTGGGGTTTTTTAAGTTCTGAATCCATCGCACTGAGGGGCTGAAGATCAGGAGGAGTTTTCAAGAACAACAAATACTCAAAACATGCCAATAAGGCAATGAAGAAGTACCGAAATAAGTGGTCTATCTAGTTTTCAGAACTAAATCCAACTGAAAATATGTACGACTGAACTGAAAATTCAAGTGGCAAAGCAGCACCAAGAATCCAGGGAAGGGAATCAGGTCAGAACTGATGGGAAGATGGAGTTAAATTCTGGGCAATGCTGAAAGAAAACCTAGTCGAGGCTACAAATAGTTGAGACTTAGGTGAAGGTTTGTCTTCCAACAGTATAACGATCCTTAACAAACAGTACATTCATGTGATAGTTTAGATCAAATTATAATCATATATTAATATGGTCCAAAGTCCAGAACTAAATCCAATTGAGAATTTGTGGCAAGAAATATAAATTGATGTTTAAAATTGCTCCTCATCTAATTGAAATTAGCTTGAGCTACTTAGCAAAGAAGATTCATAATAAATTTCTGTCTCTACATGTTTAAAGCTAAAAGAGACGTTAACCAGGAGAACCACAGATTTTATTGTGGCAAAACATGATTTCACAGAACATTGACTCCTGGGGCTGAATCCAGATGCACAGTACAGTTCACAAATCAGCAGATGATCAAGTCAATATCTGCCCAATATAAACATCCTGATTTTGTGACTAAATCCAGTGAAGTCAGATAAAACTAATATGCTTCAGAGCAATAAATCTGATTTATTTTGTTTTTTAGGCAATAATTTGGTACACAAGTTTCAAAGTCAACTGCAGGAAATTGTTATTTTGAGCAGCAACCTACAGAGTTGATTAAATACTGTGTATCTTGTCAGGAGTAGAAAACATTATATTATGTAACTGTTGCAAACTGCTGAACCATTTTACTGTTTTAAAAAACCAAAAATGTGTTGTTAGATTTCAAACTACAGACAACTCTCAAATTGGAACAAACTTCCTTTGTTCTGATGTTTTGAGAGTCTGGACTATTTAAAAAGCTGCTGAAGACGTTGTTATTCAAGCATCCCTTTTCTTAAGATATCAATCATTAATCTGTATCATTGATTGTTTTAAGATATCAATCATTAATCTGTATCATTGATTGTTTTAAGATGTCAATCATTAATCTGTATCGATTGTTTTAAGATATCAATCATTAATCTGTATTATTGATTGTTTTAAGATATCAATCATTAATCTGTATCATTGATTGTTTTAAGATATCAATCATTAATCTGTATCATTGAGTGTTTTAAGATATCAATCATTAATCTGTATCATTGATTGTTTTCTGTACTCTTAATCATGATTTCATTTCTCTGCTCTGTCTTTGTGAGGCACTCTGTGATTTCTATCTGTGAAAGTTGCTCTTTAAATAAAATATATTTACATTCTAATGTAGTGTTTTTATGATTCTGAGTGTGAAAATGAACTAGCATTTTCTAAATCTGTTACTGTGTCCAAGTGTAACATTTGCTAAATGTGTTTGGTTTGTTTTTGAATCACACTTCTATCAATGTCTGGCACTGACCTGGCTTCCATTAAAATGTAATTATTCTATTTTAAAATGCTTTAAGATCTCTTAACAGTTTTGTTCCTTTATTCTGTTTAAATAATGATTTGTACCCATAAAGATAAAGTAGAAGTTTGACTCTCAAGATAATAGAGGATTTAGAAAATCAAACAATAATTAACAAAATAAAAATAAATACAGAACTTGGTTGAACTTACCTTTGATATTTACAGATGTAGTTTTATTAGACTGATGATTAAGTTCATTTTGTGTGGCTACACAGGTATAGTTGTCTGTCTTGGTCACTTTGGTCTCCAGGATGATGTTATAGCGCCCACCTGTTTCTCTGACCTCTGGTTTTCTATCAGAAACGTTGTTTCCATCACTGTCATACCAGACTACAGTGGGTTCAGGAGAAGCATCAAGAACTTCACACCTCAGCAGTGCCCAGTCAGCAGTTATATGACTACTGACTAATGGTTTTGCAAATGCACCTGTGAACAGAAATATTATTTAATAAGTTTAATATTCCTTGAATGTTTCATGTTCATCATTCCTACCTCAGCTATGCTCCACAAGATCGTTTTAGGAGAAAGAAAAAAGTTGAACATTTGATCAAGAATACCTGAAACATCACTAAAAGTAATCTGTAAGCCGTCTGAACAACTCAGATTATGTAGAAAATTACCTGATTATAAAAATCAGACTTTCTTCTTAACCACAGTAATTATATTTGATTATTTGATCTTAGCGCACAAATATTTTTAACTCATCATCATAAACCTTCCAGTTGAACCGGACTTAAAATGTCTAATGTTATTTTAAGGTGTATTCAAACATGATATTTAAACTATTTAGGTATCTAATTTATAATTTTAGTTTAAAGACGACACCCGCACTACGTGTTGTAATCTAAATGTGATGATTAGTTTATTGGTTTGAGAATAATTAAAACCCACACAGACTTTGAAGTCGATGAGGTCATCAGAAACGTTACTCACCATTTCTCTTTCCTCCTGATCTGTCCTTTAACCTTATAAAACGCGGAGGTTGTATGCGACCCAATATTGACATGAAAACAATAATAAACTGATACTGTATGATTTAAATATTCTTGGAAACGTTGACATAGGCGTGTTATACCTCGATCGAAAGCTTCTATAGATGGACTTTTTTTTAAAACAGCATTACGTATCTTAGTGAAGCGCATCAAAAGATTTCCATCTTATTTTACATCAGTAAAAAGTAAGAACCTGTGTGCCGACATTTATCTCTTTAGTTAATAAAGTTGTGGTAAAAATAGAGACGTAAATAAAATGTGACTCTTTCCAACTGAGAAACTAAACTAGTAAAATAACTTCTGCCCTTTTAAATCCAAGCGTAATTCAATTAACCTGAAATAAAATTAACCAAAGTTCGTTTAGATCGTAATAACCGACACAAACTTCTCAACTAATAAAGTATAAAAAGTCTCGCTTAAAGAGTTGACCAATGAGGTTCAGGTTCTCTCACATCGCAAACAACCAGGTACGAAACTAACCAATCAGCATCTCCGTTTAATGTTTTGTTACAACTTCATCAACCTTTTTGCTCAGTCAGCCAATCAGGGTCGAGTATCTCTCAATTAGGGACGTTTCTGGTTTCTTCAGCGCTACCTTCATCCAGTAGAAAATCAGTTCAGCTAAATTATACAGAGATTGTTGTCAATAAAATAGACTCTTTATAGCCAAAATAAATCAAGATTTTACACCTCGATGATGTTAGAGCTGATGAACAGTTAACACGTGTTTATCTGTATTAATTCAAACGCTTCAAAGACTATAAAACCCGATAAGTTTACATAACATGTTAGAAAACTTATTTAGGTTAGAAGTAACATTAATGGTTTCCCTGAAATACTTAAGACACATTTTAACAAAATGTTTTGTCTATTATGAAGTGATTGTTGATGAACTCTGAGTCCATCTACTGGAGATGCCCTGTGTTGCACTTTATGATCATTTTTTAATCCACAGCATCACGTTGATTTTAAATTTAGTGCAATTATTGGAGAGAAAACTACAGAGCTACTCTGTGAATTTTATCTGATCTTTATGTTTGGAGGTGATTTAATGTGTTTAAAATGGAAATGTGGGAAATAGGTCAATATCTAAAAATCATCAGTTTTATTTGCATCTTCTACCAAGCTGTTTTTGCTGCGGTAAAAAGTAAGTCTGTTGTGTTTCATGAAAGCCCCTCTAGTTCAATTTACAATAACAAGACATATATGTTGTGGTTTAAAAAGGTTCAAGTTTTTCAACAAAAGTTAATGGTGACTGACATAAAGTTGCATACAGGCACATGGCTGTGATCAGCTCTAAGAGGTTAAGATGTTATCTATAGGGGAGAAAAGGAGATGTTAGATAGTTGTTAAAGTCACCAGCATAGGAGTAACATGAAAGAGAATCAATCCCATAAATCCCATATAAAACAAATTTTTAGGATTTCATTCTTTCTCTACTAGAACATTGCCAAAATTAGAAATATCCTGTCCAGGAGTGATGCTGAAAAATTAATCCATGCATTTGTTACTTTAAGGCTGGACTATTGTACTTCGTTACTATCAGAATGTCCACAAAATGCAGTTAAAAGCCTTCAGCTGATCCAAAACGCTGCAGCAAGCATTCTGATGAAAATTAAAAACAATTATCATATTTTTTTCCCCGTTTTAGCATCCCATCATTGGCTCCCTGTTAAATCCAGAATAGTATTTTAGATTCTCCTTCTCACATATAAAGCTCATTAAGCTCCTTTATACATAAGAGATCTGATTGTTCCATATGTTCCTAACAGAGCACTTCGTTCTCAGACTGCAGGTTTAGTGGAGGTTTCCAGGGTTCCTCATCGTTAAATGGGAAGCAGATCTTTTAGTCCTCAGGCTTCTCTTCTTTGGAACCAGCTCCCAGTTTTTGTCCCTGAGGCAGACACCCTGTCTATTTTTAAGGTTTAACCATTTCCTTTCTGATAAAGCTAATAGTTAGAGTGGCTTAGGTTATCCTAAGCAATCTCTGTAGTTATGCTGCAACAGGTTTATCTAAGACATCGTCCTGGCAGGGGTCATTCGCTGAGGTACTTCTTACTTAATATTGTCTTTCTATACAGTAGTTGATACATCTGTCTTTCAGTGTTTAACCCTGTCTCTCCTAGACATAGCTAATGGCTGAGCTTTCACTGTGAATAACTGTATGTGCTCTCTTTCATCCTATAGACTTTAAAACTGGCACAGTGTTTATCTGCTTAGCTGTCTTTCTCTCCTAGATTAACTTAAAGGAGTTACTACTGCCATTAACTTTTTACTTTTCCTCAACTTAGAAAGTAGTCCTGGATCAGTGCTACTGTGTTTCTGTATTTTTTTGTGTGTATTCTCTGTCTTCTCAAACCCCAAGTCTGTCGCAGCAGATGACGGCCCACACTGAGCCTGGTTCTGCTGGAGGTTTCATTCTGTTAAAGGGGAGTTTTTCATTCCACTGTTACTGCATGCATGCTCAGTATGAGGGATTGTTGCAAAGTCAACACAATGCAAGCGACAGTCCACTGTTCAGGAGGAGTGAATGCTGCATGTCACTGACTCGATGGAATCTGCTAGATTTCCTTAGATAGAAAACTTCTTAACCAATAATAAACTGAACTTGACTGCATTGTTTGATAACTACGACCAATTAACTTGGAATCTGTCTGTATGATTGGATTGAGTTTATTTTTTGTAAAGTACTTTGAGACAAAATGGCGCTATATAAAAATGAAATGCATTGAAATTGATAAGTAAAATCTGAAAAGATTTTCCTTGTCACCGTTTTCATCGCTGCAACAAAGAAGCTACAATCACATATCACATATTATGAATATTTCAAGTCTTCTACAAACATGACTGGTAATATCATCCTCGATGGGGCCTTACATTACCATAGATAACAGGCAGCAAGCCTAAATAGTAAGATATGTGTAAACTTAGTTGATGAAACATGAATAAAGGGAACACAGCTGGAAATGCTAAATGACATGAAAGCCAAAAAGAAGAAATAAATATACCAAGGATATAATGCATACCTGAAACATTTCTAACGGAAAATAAATGACCGATGCTTTTAGATATTTCTTCTTTTACAGACGTTGTTTGTGTCATGGGCTTTAGGCCTTGATATCAATTCCTTGTAAGTCATTTTCATCACAGAGTTTAGATTTGAGCTGGGATCATTTACTTGTAATTCCCAATATTCCTTCTGCTTTACATTTTCTGAATATTATTGAAAAAATGCAGCAGAAAAGGTGTCTCATAAAATATAATTGGGTTTGCAGTACTTATTCTGGAGTTTGTCAGTAATACAAGAATAAATCCACACTGGAATGTTCCTTTCATGCAAAAGCAATTTGACTTGAGTTCTGGAGTCATTTGAATCCATCTGTAGACAAACATGTTCTTATTAATGAAAACAAAACCTATTCTTTCATTAGTCTTTAAGTGTTCTATAAAAATACTTACCAACAGTAAGCTTAATTTGCTGGCGTTCCTCCTCCTTACCATCTAGATTCAAGCAGGTGTAAGTTCCACTGTCTGATACCTTTACTTGTTTGATAGTTATTGAGGCATTTCCAGACTTTACTTCATCTGGAAAATGAGAGACCCGACCATTGAACTGCTCATCTGGACTTGAAGGGTTAACTCTGCCATTTTCATAAAGAAATACGTCCTTGCCATCTTTTTTCCAGTCAAAGCGATAATTTGTGAGTGATGTGCTAAAAGAACAAGGTAGGATGACACTCTCGTCTTCTTTGATGATAATCGGGGTTTGATCTGAAAAACAAAAGCATGCATCAATAAAAGTGTTCACACGTTCTCCAAATGGCCTTGGCATTTATTCAATATTGTTTTTTATACTTGTGATTAGTTTTTTTCCCCTAATTGTTGGGAAAACTCTCTAAAAATCATGTCTGGTGAGTTTTATAAAATTTGTTAAGGTGGGTGTTTTCACTGCCCAAAGAAACAAACAAAAAAACAAAAAAAACCTGGTGCATTTATCTTATCAGGTTCATGTAGCAGCTTGTCTGATAAACCAAAGTTAACTGAGAATCTCTCTACGGGAATCGAACTGCAAGGCAACAGTGCTACTAACTACGCCACCGTGCAGCCGCTAAGTTATAATTTAATAATAAAAAAATGGATTCGTTCAAAGAACGGATCTCAGAGCTTTTATTCTGGGCACAGAAATGCAGGCAGTAACCAGCGTAGTTCAGACGTAGATTATCGGAAGCAGATCTGGGTTTTAAAGACACAGTACACATCCTCCCCTCAGATCTGATGCGCCACAAATGATGCAACATTCAAATTCAGTAATAGGATATTTCTACATCACTAACATGATACAAGAATACAACCATGAAAGCAGATAGACGCAGATCTTTCCAAGCGGTAGTTCAGCAGTAAATGAAGAAGTGTTCAAATTATTCTGAACAGCAGCTAAACGCAGGTGTGAAGACTGACATCCTGCAACAAAAGCAGCCTGGTGACTCTTCAAGCTGCAGACTTTACATTACAAACCGATGATTTATTTAAATTTTCAAAACGTGCTCTAGCGAAGAATATCCAATATTATTAATAATATTTCGAAAATATAGTAGCGGAAGTACTACTAAATAAAGTGGTAAAATAATTTCCTTACCAAGTTTATCACCAAATGTTTTTCCAGTAAACGTCAGAAGGCAGAGGGAGACCAGTACAAGAAGCTCCATAGCTGCTGTAATCTGCTACTTTACAATTTAATAACCGGCAGATCTTCCTATAAAAGGCTCTGTAGCCACTCCTCTTCTCAGACTGACTGAGTCATCTCCGACTCTCTCGCTCTCAGTTTCAGAACAATAAACACCTGCGCAGACCATACACATCTCAGTGTGTTAGTAAACCCACAACCGCGCACAAACCCTGTTTTAAAAATCACTGCATTTGTAGCTGTGTTGTAATATATTTCCATCCTAATACAAGAACAGTCCAAATAAATGATCAAAAGTCACAAAATGACTATAATGAGTGGCTATAAACATCTGACCAGAATATATTCTCAACTTCTAGCTTTTAGACCTAATCAAAATACTTTCTTAAGGAGAAACTAGAAATGAGGCACAATTTTTTTTTCCCATAATCCTCTAATACAAGGGTGTCCATAGTGTGGCCCTGTAGCTATTTTTGGCCCCTGGACTGATTTGCTAATTTCTGGCCCTAATATTCATTTCAAGAATGGTATACATTTGACCCACCCGCACAAGCTGGCGGGTCAAACTGCAAACGTCTGTATCTAAAAAAATTCACTGTGGTACCAAAACCAACCTTTCAACTCACCATGTGTTTAAGACAGTGTAATGGATCTAAAAATGGGGGCATGCAGAAGAAACCTGTATTGTTAAGAATTGTAACAGGATCTGTTTATAGCAAGTCATTTTTGTATGTTTTAACAACCTGAAAGCAAAGCAAGTTTCAAATATGAAAAGCATCATATCTATAATATAAAGGAAGGAAAGACTGACAGCAAAATACTAATGTTAGTTTGTTTTGCAATGTGTGAGTATGCTGAATTCTCTCTTATGTGTACATTGAATATATCAGAAACAAAATCTATTGGAATATTGTTTAAAATGAAAGGTAGAAAATGCTAATAAATGTAAAAAGCTTGTATATCATATACTCCTCTTTGGTTTGTCCATATTTGTTATATTGTTCAGAAATAAGGTAGAATGCGAATAAAACAAATAGTGACATATTGGTTAGGTTGTTAAAAAGAGCTTTTAGGCTCAGTGTGAACCAACAAATAAACTTTTCAATTCAGTTTATTTATATAGCGCCAATTCACAACACATGTCGTCTCAAGGCACTTCACAAAAGTCAGGTACATACATACAAATTAATCCTAACCATTGAACAGTGCAGTCAGATTCAGTTGTTTATTCAAATTGGATAAAAAGTTTTTCTATCTAAGGAAACCCAGCAGGTTGCATCCAGTCAGTGACTTGCAGCATTCCCTCCTCCTGGATGAGCATGTAGAGACAGTGGACAGTCACTGGCGTTGACTTTGCAGCAATCCCTCATTCTGAGCATGCATGTAGCGACAGTGGAGAGGAAAAACTCCCTTTTAACAGGAAGAAACCTCCAGTAGAACCAGGCTCAGCCATCTGCCACGACCGACTGGGGGTTTGAGAGAACAGAGCAGAGACACAAAGAGAACAAAGAAGCACTGATCCAGGAGTCCTTTCTGTGGGAAGGAAAAGTAAATGTTAATGGATGTAGTTCCTTTAGTCATTTCACCTAGAAAGAAAGAACAGATAAACTCTGAGCCAATTTTCAAGGTTAGAGTCTGAAAGAGAGAACATAGAGTTAGTCACAGTAGAAGCTCAGTCAGTAGCCATGTCTAGGAGAGAGAAAGGGTTAAACACTAAAAGACAGGGCCATGTGGTTCATCGGTAGAGGGTCAGCATTATGTTGTTGCCAGCAGAAGCTTGGATGATGCCCCTCTCCAGAAAGGTGTCACAGGTAGACACAGAGTCAGGCCAGGTGTAGCTTCTAGGAAGAGAAAAGAGAGAAAACATAAAGTTTAAAACTGAAATAACAGCAAATAATGCAGAATAAGAGAGTAGTGTGAGAATGTAGTGAAGAGGGTGAAAGTGGTCATTATGTCTTCCAGCAGCCTAAGCCTATAGCAGCATAACTACAGAGATAGCTCAGGATAACCTAAGCCACTCTGACTATGAGCTTTATCAAAAAGGAAAGTTTTAAGCCTAGCCTTAAAGTAGAGAGTTTGTCCATCTAGAGCCCACTGATGGCCATTGTTATACTAAAAACCACAACGATTGGGATACCTCTCTTATGCAATCTGTTCCTTGTCCTGAACAGTTTTTTAGTGTTAACTTATAATTGTTTAGTTTTAGCTTTGTATATGATTAGAGCTGTCTGTAGTTTCACTATGTCAATGAATTTTAACAATTTAGATTTTGTAGTATGATCCAGATATCCCAACTTGAATTATTCTTATTGTAGTATTTCTAAGGGCTGCAGTGTAGTTTTGCAATTGTTGCCCAGGATCTCCGCACAGTAACTTAAATAAGTTAAAACTAGTGAACAGCAGAGAATATGCAATGCTCCTTGTTCTCTGACCGACTTGGCTTTATTTAATAGAGATGTTTTTTGACACTTTACTTTGAACATATCTGATGCGTGGTTTCCAGTTGAGTTTATCATCAATAATGACCCCTAGCAATTTATTTTTTTGTACTCTTTCAATATTCACCCCATTTATCTGTATTTGATTTTCCGTATGTGAGTGACAGTTCCTAAATAATATCGTTTTTGTTTTGTTTAGGTTTAAAGACGGCTTGTTTTCATCAAACCACATTTTAAGTTTGTTCATTTCATCAGTTATAGTTGTTCGACATCATCTCCATCACAAAAAAAATTTTGTATCATCAGCAAATAGTACAATTTTCATTATTTCAGATACTTTACATATATAATTTACATATATTATGAATAGTTTAAATCCCAGCACTGACCTTTGAGGAACTCTGATGACTAAAAATGAAACTACCAGCATCACAGATATAACCTACAACTGAAAAATGCAAGGGAATCCTTTTTTTCTGAGATCATCAGCAAAAACATTAATAATGCTCGTGCATTATTTGCCACGGTCGACAGGTTAACAAACCCTCCTGTAACTGTAGCATCTGAACTCCACTCTACCAGGGCCTGCAATGAATTTGCTAACTTCTTCACTAAAAAAAACTCAAGAGATCAGAGGGGCAGTCAGCTCATCCACATCAACTCCAGTACCAATGTTGTCTCCAACTACAACTGATTTTGACAAAATTTCCCAATTTCACCAAATAAACTACAAAATCTTAGAAGAAATTGTACAGCAACTAAGCTCTTCTTCCTGCTGTCTCGATCTTTTACCCCCAGCTTTCCTTAAGAAAGCTTTGCCCGTAATAACATCTGATTTAACACAAATAATAAACGAGTCCCTTTTGGCAGGTGTTTTCCCCAGGTCCTGAAAACAGCAATTATCACACCTCTATTGAAAAAGAGGAACTTGGACAAGCTGCTACTACAGAACTATCTCAAGCCTCCCCTTCATCAGCAAGATTACTGAAAACATCAGAGACCACAAAAATCACATGTGGCGTTCCCCAAGAATCCATCTTAGGGCCCCCCCTATTCAATATCTACATGCTCCCCCTAACTCAGATTTTAATAAACAACAACGTAAGTTATCATAACTATGCAGACAACACACAGCTATACGTTACAATGTCACCAGGTGACTATGAATCCATTCAAGCGCTGGGTAAATGAATCAATATGATTAACATGCAACTTACTTTGAGAAATTCCGATGTACAACTGAAAAACAGCTGAATGAAGGATGATACATGCATAAAATCAAGCAAAGGATAAAGCTAATAAAAGGTGTTAATTTAAAACAGAGATCCTTACATGGTGCATTCTGAGATTTTTATGCAGATTGATCCCTGTTATATCCTATCAAGTACAGAGAGAGACATTTAAAACTCTGAGGAATCCTGAACATTCTTGTGATAAAAGTTATCCAAAAAACAACTGGAAGCAAACAGCATTTGGCTTCATTTCATCTGTCGCAGGACAGGACGCATGGACTCTGTCAAGGAATTAAAACTCTTCAAAACTGTTTCAGAGGAAACAACCTTATTTTCTTTATAATAACAACTGAATAACATTTCTAGTAATATGGAAGTAGAACCATGAGCTACAATTATAACAAAATGACTGATAAGTGACAATAACTTGATCCTAATCATCTTGCATTAATACATTTTGAATTAGTTAATACAATTTAGGAGACTAGACTTTACACACTACACATCAAGAACTAATGGATAAGAACATAAACATAATTTAGGTGTAGGACAACAAAAGCACAACAAATAAAGTTCAAATTAAATCAATATGACAATAGTAATAGCAGAATAAGGTCAGAAATGGTAATTAATGTGTTAACTTAGATCCCAAGAGAACTCTGTGGAAAGTTTTCCCTCTAACATATTAGCTGAGAATGTCAGTGTTGAACTGATGCTTAATGTATGTTATGTGATTTTACTTAAATTCTAAACTTTAGCAGATGTTTCCAGGAAAGGTTTTTTCAGAAGGCGAGTAGGGTCAGGAAATGGTTTTTGGATTAGATCCCAGAACAGAGACAGAGAGAAAAATAACACATAGAGAACAAGGTTTTGACTTAGGAAAGGTGCTACATACAGGCTCGGACAGGAACGAAAAGTACTTGCCTATGATGTGTGAAGAAACTAATTAAATGTGCAGAACATCAGACAGAATAGATAAATAAGCCCTAAATAAAATAAAACATAAAGCATCACCAGAGAACATAAAACAATAATCAGAGGCAATATTTCTATAAAACAAACATAATAGTGGATTTAATTGCATTGGAAATACCTTAAATTTCAAAAACTCGAATTAGCAGGAAATTAGAACAGGAAGAGAACGATAGTGCCGAAAGAATTGAAAAACTGGAATTTAAATAAATTTACAATACTGCATGACTGAAAGGTTTTTACATAATAGGATACTGGATTGTAAGTCTTCGTAAGTAAGTCTTTTACAAATAAACTAGTGTTTGAGATGTACAATTGCAGTCTATATTTACAAAATAAAATAGGTTTCTTGTTTTCTTTAAACAACAAATTTTAATATATGTTTGTTACTGAAGGGAATATATTAGGAAAAAGCAATGTTCCCTTTAAGGGAAAATGTAATTTTGACATTTCTTTCGCAAATAGAGAAAGTACAATGTGACTGAGGAGATGTCTTTCTATAATTTTTGTTAATTAGATAGTAAACTTCCAAAGTGTGGGCTGCATGGTGGCGCAGTTAGTAGCACTGTTGCCATGCAGCAAGAAGGTGCTGGGTTCAACTCCCAGCAGGGGTCTTTCTGCATGGAGTTTGCATGTTCTAACAGTGCATACGTGGTGTTGGAATTATAAATTGGAGAATATTATTTAATATTTTATCAAATAATATTACGGTCTGTTAAGGGTTGTCCTGTGAGGTGATGGTATTAGGACAAAATAGAAAGGTATGAGATGAGCTCTGACATTATTGAACAGCATAAACTCTGCACATATATGGAATGAATTGACACAATTTCTTAAAATACAAGAATTTATTAACAAAAATAAGTCAATATAAAGTCAAACATATTTCAATCAACAAACTCTTTACTATGCTAAAACAATCCAACTAAACTACCAACAAGAATTAAAGAATAAAGAAGACTAATGGGCTATGTACAATATAAACAAGTTGATTAAAGATGGTTGAAAATCGTGACCAAAAAGAATGATGTAACATTACCATGCAATGTTTATGTTTAAGAACCAAGGATTATCTTGAAGAATCTGGAAGTGAAGTTAAATTAGTCTTGGAACCAACCTAAGCAATAATCAGCATACCTTTAGACAACCCTTCACAATGCAAGATCAGATAAAATATTATTTTAATAAAATTATGTTTTAAAGAATGATCTGCTGAATAAAACCAACCTTCTGGATGACCATTTCTCAACGGCGTCTAATTAGCTGCCTTTATTTATTGAAATAATATTTGAAGAAATATTATTAAGGGAGTATTTTGGAAACGAGCCAAATCTTTCCGGAGAAATGGGGCTTAATGGTGTTTACTTAGTTATCAAATCTAGTAAATGATGTTTAGGGACTATTATTTACTGGATTGAAGACTAAACCTTTCTGGGTAAATATTATTTAGCACCAGAATCAGACACACACCTTTAAAAATACCGTTAATAAAAGGGTTAAAATGCATAAGCGCAGACGGCGCGTTATGAGCAATCTTCTGTGTTTAAAATCACCCTTCAAGTAAAGTTTGACTTAACTTAAAAACACAAACACAGAACACAAACAGGGCACGTGTGCTGCAGATAGCACACACAAACAAAACAAAACTTCATAGAATGAAAACGTTCAGATCATTTCATCCTAACTGTTAATCTGCCCAAACCTAACCTCTGACCATGGTGAGGAAATGTTGTCCAAGGGGCGAAGTTTGAAGAAACGTCCACAGTCAACAAGTGGTTAGCTCGGTAGCTTCGCGGGGGGTTGAAGGTGCGTTCGCTCTGTGAACAACAGGGTTAGCTCCGGAGCTGTAGCTGGGCGGCCTGTCCTGTCCGCTGACCACACGGGTTAACACGATGAGGTGGTCTCTGCTTTCTTCCTTCCAGACTGGGAGACCGCGTCTTTTCAGGGGTTTCTCTCGAACACCGTTTGCTTCTGCAGGGCTCGGAAAGTCAGCAATGTTTATACCTGAATTTCCCCTCTTTATGAATGAAATCACCAGGTACACAAACAGTGCTTCACTCATACTTAACTTGTGCATATGATCGCGTGATCTTATGACACTCTTGGATCCAGTTTGAAGAGTTTATGTCTTTTTGCCAGCAAAAGACATTAGCGAGCTTTGTCCCCCTCCTATCCCGATGAACACCGGTATGGAAGAGGGCGGATGTAGCAACAGCTGTGGTTTTATTTGGGTAGTGGCGTCACCGGAAGTCCGCAGTTATCCCGTTTCCTGGCTGTGCCGGAAGAAGGTTAATGCACTTTATTTTGAAAAGTTCCAAAAGAGTTCGTACCGGAGTTTAATGTTGAAATCCATGGCTGTGGGTCCCAACATGTGGGTTCTCACTGGTGTTGGGACCCACAGCCATGGTTACAACAGGAAGTGTGGTGCAGACCTTTCTGGAACTTTCCCAATAAATGGCAATAACTGACTTTCAGCAACTTAGGAGGGGGGGGGGGGGGACTTCCAATAATGCCACTGCCCGTATAGAACCCCCACCTTCCCAAGGAACTGATCTCTTCCATCCATCCGGACGGATGCTGCGGAGTTGGCAGGAGAGACAGCTAATATCTCTTTGGACGTTTCTTCAAACTTTGTCGCCCTGGACAGCTTTTTCTCAGCACGGTTCAACGAGGTTAGGTATGGGCAGAGAGAAGTGATTTAGGATGAAATGTTCTAAACGTTTTTCATTTTATGAAGTTTGGTTTTGTTTGTGAAACTCTACTTTCTTAGTGCTAGCAGGCTATCTGCAGCACACATGCTCAGTTTTGTGTTCTGTGTTTGTGTGTTTTGAAAGTTAAGACAAACTTTACTTGTAGGGTGATTTTAAACACAGAAGATTGATCATAACGTGCCGTCCGCGCTTATTCATTTTAACTCTTTTATTAACCCTGGTATTTTAAAGGTATGTGTTTGATTCTGGTGCTAAGCTAAAAGCTTCTTTGGGTAGCTTTAAATGCTAACAGCTAAGAACACGTGCTTGCATACTTAAGCCCATTTCTCCTGAAAGATTTGGTTCTTTTCTAAAATATTTCCCTAAATATTTTACGATTTCCACAGCCATGGATTTCAACATTAAACTCCGGTACGGACTTTTCTGGAACTTTCAAAATAAATTGCATTAACCTACTTCCCGCACAACTTAGGAATTGGGGGTAACAGCGGACTTCCCATGATGCCACTGCCTGCATAAAACCCACCACCTTCCCACAAGTCTTTCTCTTTCCACACAGCCTCTAGTGGGACCGGTCAGGAGAGGCCCAGCGCGCTAATGTCTTTTGCTGGCAAAAAGACATAAACTCTTCAAACTGGATCCAAGAGTGTCATAAGATCACGCGATCATATGCACAAGTTAAGTATGAGTGAAGCACCGTTTGTGTACCCGGTGATTTCATTCATAAAGAGGGGAAATTAAGGTATAAGCATTGCTTACTTTCTCTCCGAGGCCTGCCTGGGAAATCCCCAGTAAGGAAGTTGTTTCTACAAGCCGAGTCTGAAGGAAGGACAACGGCCCGCATCACCGTGGTTACGGTGAAAGCTAACCGCGCTAAATCTGATAACTAAGTAAACACCATTAAGCCCCATTTCTTCAGAAAGATTTGGCTCTTTTCCAAATATTCCCTTAATATTTATTTAAATAAAAGGGCTACATGGTGGTGCAGTTGGTAGTACTGTTGCCTTGCAACAAGAAGGCCCTGGGTTCAATTCCCAGCCAGGGGTCTTTCTGCATGGAGTTTGCATGTTCTCCCCATGCATGTGTGGGTTCTCACCAGGTACTCCAGTTTCCTCCCACAGTCCAAAGACATGCCTGTTAGGTTAATTGGTCACTCTAAATTGCCCTTAGGTGTATGAATGAGTGTGTGCATAGTTGTTTGTGTGTTGCCCTGCAATGGACTGGTGACCTGTCCAGGGTGTACCCTGCCTCTTGCCCATAGACTGGTGGAGACAGGCACCAGCTCCCCTGTGACCCACTATGGAATAAGTGGTAGAAAATGACAGACTGACTGATTTATTTAAATATTATTTTAATAAATAAAGGCAACTAATTAGACACCATTGAGAATTAGTCATCCAGAAGGTTGGTTTTATTCAGCAGATCATTCTTTAAAACATTATTTTATTAAAATAATATTTTTCCTGATCTTGCATTGTGATTGGTTGTCTAAACGCTTGCTGATTATCGCCTAAGTTAGTTCCAAGACTAACTTAACTTAATTTCCAGATTCTTCAAGATAATCCTTGGTTCTCAAACATAAACATTGCATGGTAATGTTGCATCACTCTTTTGGTCATGATTTTCAATCATCTTTTTAATCAACTTGTTTATATTGTACATAGCCCATTAGTTTTCCTTATTCTTTAATTCTGCTTGGTAGTTTAGTTGGATTGTTTTAGCATGGTAAAGAGTTTGTTGATTGAAATATGTTTGACTTTAAGTTGACTTATTTTTGTTAATACATTTTTGTATTTTAAGAAATTGTGTGAATTCATTCCATGTGTGTGCAGAGTTTATGTTGTTCAATAATGTCAGAGCTTGGCTCATCCCTTTTTGATTTTGTCCTAATACCACCGCCCTACTGGGCTGGTATTCACAGGACAACCCTTAACAGACCGAAATATTATTTGATAAAATATTAAAGTATTAATATTAAATATTAAATAATATATTCAGATTCATAGTCACAACACCGGGTACTCTGGCTTCCTCCTACAGTCCAAAGACATGCCTGTTAGGTTAATTGGTCTTTCTAAAGGACTGGCTACCTATCCAAGGTGTACCCCGCCTCTCGTCTGTAGACTGCTGGAAATATGCACCAGCTTCCCCGCAACCCACTATGGAAGAAGCAGTATAGAAAATGACTGTCTGACTTCCTGACTGTGTGTACGGACAATTATAAATTAACTTAATCTTTGTTAGTGAAAAACTGCAGCGGCGATAGACGTGGCTGTAGAACAGAGTGCATGTCCCAGACTATCAATAAACTATGACGTTTATATCATAGGAGGGAGGAATGAACTGCCTTCCTTGAAATTGTTAATCTTCTGTTTTGAGAAGTTCCAGGCAAAGGAAAACTGTCATCTGATCTGTTTAAATAGGAAGACTACTAGCGATAATACAGCTTAACAAGATGAAGTTACCTCAAAAATACTTGTTGATTAAAACACTTGTTGAAATGTAAGAACTGACAAAAACTTAAAAAAGACAACCAGCTGAGCAAGATGAGACTGAAGCAAACTGAAGCAAAAATATAATCTAAGAAGCTGAATGCAATGCAATGCAGGCAGATGTGGAGTGGGATAGAGGTAGACTGGCTTTGGCCACCATTCTCTGTCCTCTTGCTTTACTTCGGCAGCCCCACAGTGACAGTTTAGTGGCAGATGAAAACTGCAGATCTCCTTCTACATTGAATAAAATGGGATGCATCATCTCAAACAAGCATCTGGCATATAAAAGCAGTATTTACTATCAAGACAAATAATGGAACTGTGAGTGAGAGGACCATTTGAAGTACAAAAATGACAATGCTCATTTTCAGGATAATGTCTGAGAAGTACATAGTTTAGAACAATATCTTTGCTGATAGGGTGAGGTAGAATGGCACTGAACATGCTTCCAGGGGAAAAGGTGATTGCTTAAACTATACTTGCTAACTTCTGTTTCTTCGTTTTGCATGAAATCCTGACCGAATATAATTGATTATCACTGCTAAAAGGAGCAGTGCCTTTCTCTCTATCAGTAGCTTTTTTACAGGTGATGAGAGGGAACCAAATTGACCTACAGAACGTTACCCTTCATTGAATGTGGAGGCTTGACCTGGGTTCTCGTTGAGAGAGCTTTTAGAAGAATGTTCTTTCCGAACGGAAAATGGTTTGACAATTCATTCTATTTCTTAAGAACCTTATGTATTTTTGATTTGCTGCAGTACAATACTAATCTAGAAAATTGTCACTGTTAAATTTGGTTTTAAACTTTCATTTATGCTTATAATTATTTTTGTTTTCTGTGATTACTATGTCCTTGTGGCTGAAGTGTGATCTCTAGTGTGAAGGCCATCACACCCCTTTTCACGCCATCATCGTGTGGGACTATGATAAAGAAGGACACTGAGGAAATACAGGAAAAAGGATACTGAGGAAATACAGAAAAGGTGATGCTAACAATGCTTACAACCCAGTTTACATATTACACTTCTGTTGCAACTATTATCTGAACAATGCCCCTGAAATTTAATGCTTGGATAACATGTATGATGTAGTAATTAAGAGGAGATTTTAGTACGGGTTTAACTGTCATTTTTGTTGAATGTTTTCTCCTGTTTCTGTTAATTTAGGAAGGTAAGATGAATGTATTTGGTTTCAGTTTCTTTTATCAGGTAAACTTTATCCATAAAAGGCAGATCTGTTTTGTTAGTTATCTTGGCCTGGGTTGACTCAGAAGTTAAAACAATCTCCTTTTTGCACAACTTAAGTTTTGGTACTTGGTGAACCAGTTGGTTTCATATTCTTTAATTTTGTTAGCGTTTTGTATGGTTTAGAACAATCAATGCTAATTTTTAAAATAAGACTGCTCATGTTTGAGAATAAAACATGTTTAAATCACTTTGGAGTTATTTAGATGTTTCTACAACCTAGTTGACTAGCTGTACCTGAAAGCACCATGTGGAGTTGTTGGAGAAATCCCCTCTTATAAACCAAGATTCCTCGACTTGCATTTTATACAATGTATACCACATACCTTGGTAATGTTGAAAGATGTGTACGATGGCATGAAGTTTAGCTCACCTTTTTTTCTCCACTGTAGCTTCATGAGAAACCTTGATGCTCCTAAATAGCAGACTTTATTGATAGCTAGGAGTCATCTCTGTTTTGTTTCGGTGTCACTTTATAAAGTTGGACTACAGAATGTTGCATTGTGCACTTAGTTCTGCACAGACATTTTGCATCTATTCAGATATAAAACATTGCTGAATTTGTTTGGTAGGTGCGAGTACCAAACTAATAGGGTTTTACCGGATGTTTTTGGTATGAATAAAAAAAACTACCCTCAACCTTGTGTTTTCAGTATTTTTCTCTTCATAGAATCAACATTAGTAATATTTCATAAAGGAGAAATTGGCTGAGCTATTGTTGCCAATAAAACATAATTTTTTTTTAATGGAAATTATTTACTATTTATAGATATTTATAAACCATTTATAGATCAGGCTTTCTCAAAGTCCAGAAATGTGGATTAAATTGTGTTGAATTTTTGATATATGAAAACGCTAAATATTATGGAACCCTTACAGCAACGTTCACAGTGGAAGAGCAGTAAATATTTCAACCTGTCTGTTGTGTGACCCACTCAGCTGAAGCTCAGGCATCTGACAGAGACCTGACTGCAGCATACTGTTCATTAATGACCACAAATTTCACAAAATCATATTATTCAAGATGATAGTGGCAACTGGTGGACTGGAAAGACAGAAACATAAAATAAGGAAGACAGTGACATATTCTCAAAAACTGGTCTAAAGTACAATTTTATGAGCTTTTGATACATGAGCAAAATCATGCAAAAACAAACTTTTTTAAATATGGTGAAGAACATAACCAAAGAGACGATGAACACATTAATCGTTAGTGCAAAAATTGCTTATTGATTTAAAAATGAACCTTTCACTTTTAGTTTTGGGTTTGCAACTCCAGCTTTATAAGGCAGCAGTCAATATGTGCTGCTTTCACTTTATTCTGCTGTCCTGAAATGTAGAAAATATAATTATTGCAGGTTTGACAGCCACCTTCCCTGCAGTCCTTTTATCTTTTTTTGTATCTTCCAACAGCTTCTAACGTCTCTTTCTAACCACCCCCATCATGCAACCGGTAAAACAGGAAATGTTATATAATTTAAAAAAAACAACATCAGTGGGGACTGGGGTAGAGGTCAAATGAGAAACTGAGGGGCGTGAAAGTAGCTTTCCTGTTGCTACTTAAAAGCCAATCATAGAAATAATCAAAGAAAAAAATACATGTAAAATAAAAACAGCAGACTTTTCTCACATTTACACAGATTAGTTCATTATTATTTTTGTTGCAAACATGCATAAATGGGCAAATATACACAGAAAGGGCTTTAACCAGAACTCAAAAACCAAGTAACTCATAGACAGTTTTGTAAACTGAACTGATGAAAAGGTTGAAAAGGATCACAAAATAACTTCAGATAAGATGGGAGGCTTTTCTCAAATGAAACATATCACAAATGTTCACTGTTGCACTCACTAAATAACAAAGTCAACACTAAACTATAGGGCAGGATGTTGTGTTCCTCCTATAGTAGAACTTTATAGAGAAACCAGTGATATTTAACACCCTCTCTGTGGTGACCCAGGCTTACACAGGGACTGGAACAGGGTTCTGGGAATGTTCTTCTGAACCTGGGCACCAGTCCCACAGTGGGCCATATTAAAACACTGTTCAGGCTCCAACTCAGGGTCAGAATGAGGCATTGGTAGAGAGGGAGATGCTCTGTCCTTCAGCAATTATCAGTAATATCCTCCTGTTACTACAGTGGATACACTAACGTTTATTAAAGAACAAAATAAATAATAGTATTAAAAAGATTGAGATTCTATAACAGATTCTTAAACATCATCATTATTTCTGATGTTGTCTGTAGGAGTTAAATAGGTGCGTAATCCCAGTCTGAGGCTGCATCTGATTGTTTAACGTCACTCAGTGTAAAATATTTAACTTTGAATTTTGACTTTTACATCACCCACCTTACTGAAAACATGTAAGGTTTTTTGGTTCAGATTCTTGTCTGAGAGTTTTCTGCTAAATATAATGAATGAAGAAGCTCTCAGTTATATAAAAATGCTGCATAATGCAGAAAATATATGCTGTTATAAATGTGCTGTTAGGATTTTATGTGAGTAGGGAACATTTAAATGAGAGGGTGGAAAAGAGATTCAGCAACAGAAATATGTAACTGTGAATTAAACTTTAAGAATACAAAACCTACCAGACTTCTGCTTCAGTTGGGTGTAGTCTGGTAAAAAAAAATATGGTTAAGCAAAGAAGCCCTGATAGCGAACAGATTTGTGGGGAATGTGGGTTGACTGGGTGGTGATGGTAACATGATGTTTTACAATGAATATTTGCTTTGGTGGGTTGTGTTTACTGAAGTTTGAACAAGCAATAGCCGGATCTGAGTTCTCTGATCCTCCTTCAACCAATTCACCAACATCGTTATCCCCTCCTAGTATGGAAGCAAATCGTTACCATATTTCAAATGAAAAAGCATTTCCAGAAATGCTTTTTCATTTTAAGAATGTGGCTGCATTGTTTGACTCATAAATTAAATTAGTTATCAATAATCCTATTTGCATTTTAATTTTCTTCTTCAAGACTGCTCATTCTTTCACTTAATTAAAATGAAAAAGAAAAATACTTTTGAGATTTATTTTTCAAAATATGCCCCAGCAAATAAATACCAAAATTCAATTTGAAATGTAAAATTTGAAAATGAAAAAGCATTTCCAGAAATGCTTTTTCATTTTAAGAATGCGGCTGCGTTATTTGACCCATAAATAAAATTAGTAATCAATCATCCTATTTGCATTTGCATTTTCTTCTTCACGACTGCACATTTTATGCCATAATAAAAAAGAAAACAAAGCAGACATTGCTTTTTCGTTTTCGTGGTCTGCCCGCAAAGTACTGCCCAGAACCCGAAAACGAAAAAGCATTCCGAGCTGCAGGCGCAGAAGAGTGACGTCAGCAGCCGCCCTTCCTCAGCTCCCTGCTGACCGAGCTACCCATCTTGTTCGGTGGGAGGCGCTGTGCACGTCTGCAGTGGATTACATTGCAAACGTGCCGAGAAATTGATTGAATTGCAGCAGAGCCGAGCTCAATTTGTGGCAGTGGCAGGCAGAACTGGCAGTTCCGGTGGCAGCCTTATGGCCTGGGACATCCAGCGTGTTTTTAAGCATTTATTTATAATTTTCTGTGAGTGACGATTCAGAATAGCCGCTCATGCTCTATAATAAACCGGCTGTTTGTGCAATAAATCTTCGTGATCCTTTCAACACATCACACATAGTGCTATTTATTTTCCATGTCATGTAAATACAATCACCTTATGTTATGGGTCTAAAGCTGTTTATTAAATAATAATCAATAATTAAATCATTATTTAAAGGTAACAGGCTATAACAATAATGACAACCCATTTGCCGATAATTGGCATCAGCTTCCACAAAAACAGCGGCAACCGCATTGGCAAGCGTTTACGGCCGGTCTGGCACCTTCTGGCATCCTCGCGGAATCCTGTGCCACCCAGCGGCAGACTGTGGCAGTTCCGGTGCCTGCCACCGGAACTGCCAGTTCTGCCTGCCACTGCCACAAATTGAGCTCGGCCCTGCTGCAATTCAATCAATTTCGCGGCACGTTTGCAATGTAATGCACTGCAGACGTGCACAGCGCCTCCCACCGAACAAGATGGGTAGCTCGGTCAGCAGGGAGCTGAGGAAGGGCGGCTGCTGACGTCACTCTTCTGCGCCCACAGCTCGGAATGCTTTTTCGTTTTCGAGTTCTGGGCAGTACTTTGCAGGCAGACCACGAAAACGAAAAAGCAATGTCTGCTTTGTTTTCTTTTTGATTATGGCATAAAATGTGCAGTCGTGAAGAAGAAAATGCAAATGCAAATAGGATGATTGATTACTAATTTTATTTATGGGTCAAATAATGCAGCCGCATTCTTAAAATGTAAAAAAAATTCTGGAAATGCTTTTTCATTTTCAAATTTTACATTTCAAATTGAATTTTGGTATCTATTTGCTGGGGTACATTTTGAAAAATAAATCTCAAATGTCTTTTTCATTTTAATTAAGTGAAAGAATGAGCAGTCTTGAAGAAGAAAATTAAAATGCAAATAGGATTATTGATAACTAATTTAATTTATGAGTCAAACAATGCAGCCACATTCTTAAAATGAAAAAGCATTTCTGAAAATGCTTTTTCATTTGAAATATGGTAACGATTTGCTTCCATATCCTAGCTCAATCTCACTCAGCTTTTCCTGTCTGCCACCTACATAAACTTTAATTAAAACATTTAAAATGGAAGTAGAAATTATATATAGGCTTACATTCACACTTGTCTGCTTCAACACCACTTACAGGATTTATCTTTGAAATGGAATTAATCCATATTTTTCTTTTCTGTATCTCAATAATATAGTCTGGCAAAATGTTTAATTTCAACATGGGTTAGACTTACATAACTGTTAGATTGCCAAATTGTATTTACTTACACTGAAACATCCACAAAAACCACATAGAGGCGTTCACATAAGCCCTCAGTGGTGAATACGTGTTGCTCTTCCCGCCGAGCACACACTCCAGACACAGAGGAACGCTGTATGCTCCCCCTCAGGACCTGGACTCATCTCCACCTCTTTTGGTGTCAACTCTTCCACAACGAGCCGCAAAAAACCCCATTTCTAATAAAAAATGATTCAGAGCAAAACTAACATGATGTCAGGATCTGGAGTTTTGTGTGTGTGTGTGCTTTTTTGTTTGTTTACTTTCTTCACTTCTCAGATGGTGCTGGAGTTCTCAGGAGTGCTGGGTGACAAGTGCGACAAATCTGCTGATTGCTTGGAGGTGTACTTAAGCAGGAGGCTGCCAGCACTTCAGCGCCAGAGTGTTTGCCTTCAGTGGTACAAGCTCAAGCCACAATTAATCTTTGCTTTGTTCTTTGCTCTGAGTGACCTTCGTATGTGCTCCTTTGCAGGCTGTTTACCTGAACCTTTGGATAACCCTTGCTGATGCCTGACTTCGCTCTCTGCATTGTTTTGCTTATTTGGATGACCGACTTCTAGAGAAAGGATTCCTGTTGTCGTGGGTTAAGATCCCAAATTCCTGTTTCCTTCATCCAGACAAAGACCAGCTGGCAGCTTCCTGTTTCACCGTCATCTGAACCAAGGCATAAGCGTAACCTGTTCACCCTCCAACGCAAGTACTACCTTCCTGAACTCCTCACCGTCCTTCACAAGTCTCTCAAGCAGTTCCAGAGAAACTTCTGTGTTGAACACTCAGACTCTGAATCCCTCATCTCCCCCCTGGCGGTTAAATTACTCCAACATAGTAAGCCTTTCCTTAAGTTACAGTCACCACGTTAAGTGTAGTGTTTTGATTTATCTGCCCCGGGATTACTACAGGATTTTTGATTCACCTGCTTCTTCCTCTTCTTTCCGTACAGTTGGCGATCTACCTGTTCCAGAACAGTTCTCATTTATCCTTGTTAAAGAAAATAAACCTCCTTCATAACCTACAGTCAGTCATACTAGCTTAAAGGTCGAAAGCAGTGTAAGTGAAAGATTTAAACTAGATTAGGTAACACTTAACAGATAATATGCAGGTAATAGTGGAATTATAACTCTGTAAACATTAACCAGTAAGGATGACAAGATTACACATTTATGAGTATATACTTAGGAACAATAAAAACATGAGTAATCAGGGAGTGGAGTTGGTAATGTGCAAATGTACTATGTTTAAACAATTTGTCAACTGACATTTTCAATCATAAGCTTTTTTCCAGCTTGTTGGTTACAGTTACCTATCATTGCTATTTTAGAAACCATTCACTTTTACATCTGTAGAACACAAAAATAACTGAGTCCTGACCTTTCACCTATTTCAACAGTTTTTTACAAGGTTAAGATATAACACAAGTTCTTAGATTAAATCACGGAGCAGAACAAAAACGTTTATGATCTCAACAGTTGTTTTGAGAAAATTGAATCTGAGACAAAACCTCGGTGGGATTTGTTTACCTTCAGGTGGTAATTCTTCTTCACACTTCAACCTCATAAGCAATTTGTGTCTGGTTATAAGATTTATTAAAAGAGCTTCTAAAAACTTTCTTCTCGTTGTTAGAGAGAGTATCTGATGTTACTGGTTTGGAGTAATGTTGACCAAACTGTAACGCTTCAGTGTGTCTTAACAGGGAAGACAGAAGAGGCATATTCTGCATTGTCTATGAAAGACATTTTAATTTATGAGTCAGCGAAAACAACCCTCCTTAAGGCCTATGAAAAAGTTCCTAAAACCTTTTGACAACAGCTTAGGAAAGAAGATAAACAAGTGAAAACCTTGAGTTTTAATGCAGTGCAACAAGTAAAATCAGTTGGTGAGACAATAGGTCATAAATATTATTTGACCCTCAATAATGGGGTACATTTCTGTGGTAGTCTTGGAGTCAAAATAATAAAGCATGGGAAACAGCAAATGGTAAGTCCGTAGCTGTAACGGTTCTTGTGGAAACCTTCAGTATTAACTGGCCATTTCCTCAAGTTGATAGTCCCCTGTGTTGATGCATAGTTGCCTTTTATTAACAAAATATTTATTAGTCTCTTTGACAGAACACAGTGAGAAGATTTCTCTAAAAACCGTACGAGTAACACAGTGCATCAGTTTATCTGATTATCCTTTGTCTGTTTTATGTGCAAATGTAATTTGTTTGTAGCCACAACTGAGAAAGCATTTATCATTATACATCAGAACTTGTCACATATGTCAGACGACTGGAAAGACAAATCAGATTCTTAAACCTGCTTCATTTCTCCTAGTCTTTGCACTTGTTGACCAATTTCAACAACTCATTATTGACTGTGTTGGCCCTTGACCTCCTCTGAAGTAAGGAGAAAAGTGTCTGTCATGTGTCTGGTTTCAAAATTCCCAGCTGCCTTTCCAATGCACTCAGTAACAACCTAGTCAGTGATCTTTGGTATATTTCAGGTTATTCAAAGGGGTCAGGATTCAAACATTTCTACCCGGCTGTTTGAAAAGATGCTGAAGCAACTTGGAGTGAAACATCCTCTGTCGTCAGTCTATCAAGCTCAAAGTCACAGGGCACTAGAATGTTTTTTGAAGGTGATTATGAGTTGGCAATTCTGCCAGTTGTGCTTCACATATTCAGGTCAAATTTTTAGGCCCCAACACTTTCATGAATCGGATCTCAAAAGAGAACTACTTGATTTTAACTACAGATGGGGGAAAACACAAGTCTGCCATGGTGCTTGTGTGAAAGAATCTGAGGTTTTTAAGGACATTTGTGATGTACAGCCTGTCCTTGTAAATAAGGTCAGTGTTTCTTCATGGTTGTCACTGAATGAGGAAACAGGTCACAGCATTGCAATAACCTTTTTGGCGGCCTTTTGAGAAATATGAACATACTTAGCAACTTAGATTGTTCGGTCATTTACCAGAACATAAACGAACGCAGTTGGCTGAGCTCATTGGTAGTTCCCCCAATCTGTTTAGCGACACACCTGAACAGACTTACCTTAAAGAACAGGACTTTGAGGTATGGACAGAGAGTACATAATTAAAAACAAATGTACATATGCATAGAAGCAACTCAGTGTACCTTGTAGCTTTTGCTGAAAATTTCTCACAAAGTGTTGAGTTCCAGTTCTCTTAAATGACAGGAATTCACTCTTAAAGTATTTAAAAACTACACCTTTAATGAAATATTTCATCTTGATTGCACAACTCATTTAACCTGTACATGTTTAATTTTATCAACAATTTTTAGCAAACAGTGGAAAGAACGAACTCAGGAACAATCTGTCAGGACAAGAAAACCTGCTGCTTGTGGCCTGAAAACATTCCAGGGAAATGATAACGAACCTTGGCAATAACTTAATAACAGATGTAAGTTTAGTTCAATAGCCTCAGGCAGTGGGAACATGTTCAGTTTAACATTAAAAATTGTTGATAAAATTAAACATGTACAGGTTAAATGAGTTGTGCAATCAAGATGGAATATTTCATTAAAGGTGTAGTTTTTAAATACTTTAAGAGTGAATTCCTGTCATTTAAGAGAACTGGAACTCAACACTTTGTGAGAAATTTTCAGCAAAAGCTACAAGGTACACTGAGTTGCTTCTATGCATATGTACATTTGTTTTTAATTATGTACTCTCTGTCCATACCTCAAAGTCCTGTTCTTTAAGGTAAGTCTGTTCAGGTGTGTCGCAAAACAGATTGGGGGAACTACCAATGAGCTCAGCCAACTGCGTTCGTTTATGTTCTGGTAAATGACCGAACAATCTAAGTTGCTAAGCATGTTCATATTTCTCAAAAGGCCGCCAAAAAGGTTATTGCAATGCTGTGACCTGTTTCCTCATTCAGTGACAACCATGAAGAAACACTGACCTTATTTACAAGGACAGGCTGTACATCACAAATGTCCTTAAAAACCTCAGATTCTTTCACACAAGCACCATGGCAGACTTGTGTTTTCCCCAATCTGTAGTTAAAATCAAGTAGTTCTCTTTTGAGATCCGATTCATGAAAGTGTTGGGGCCTAAAAATTTGGCCTGAATATGTGAAGCACAACTGGCGGAATTGCCAACTCATAATCACCTTCACGAAACTGGCATCTCTCTGGACAATTAGTATAGACTTGTTTCATATTATCTTGGGCTTTAGCCAGGTTATCTTTTGCCAATTTTGTGCTACATACAAACTATCCCAGAACTCATTAACATAGTCAGCTAAACTTTTTCTTGGATCACTGCTCTTATTTCTTATTTATCAAATTTGCTAAGGGCCCTCAAACAGGATGTGCAAACACTAAGACAATTGAATTAAACCCAGTAATCTCTTGTGTTACCTCCCTGGCACCCAACATTAGCCCAGACAGAATTTCCTCCCAGTTTTTGCCCATCTGTGTACAAAAGTCCAGGTGCAAAGAATTTAGGGTCTGATGGAAACATTCTAGTGCCCTGTGACTTTGAGCTTGATAGACTGACGACAGAGGATGTTTCACTCCAAGTTGCTTCAGCATCTTTTCAAACAGCCGGGTAGAAATGTTTGAATCCTGACCCCTTTGAATAACCTGAAATATACCAAAGATCACTGACTAGGTTGTTACTGAGTGTATTGGAAAGGCAGGAATTTTGAAACCAGACACATGACAGACACTTTTCTCCTGACTTCAGAGGAGGTCAAGGGCCAACACAGTCAATAATGAGTGGTTGAAATTGGTCACCAAGTGCAAAGACTGGGAGAAATGAAGCAGGTTTAAGAATCTGATTTGTCTTTCCAGTCGTCTGACATATGTGACAAGTTCTGATGTATAATGATAAATGCTTTCTCAGTTGTGGCTACAAACAAATTATATTTGCACATAAAACAGTAGTTGCACATAAAACTTGTAGTTGTTCACAAAGTAGTTTCTTATTCCTTCACAGTTATATTGCTATTCTGGATTTTTGTGTGACGTTCTGTGAATACCCCATCATGGCATGAAGAGCCTCAGCTTGAAAACGAGAAACATTGTGTGTACTCTGCTAAGAGAAGGAAGACACCATTAAAACTCTGCTCTGCTTCCTTTTCTCTAAAGAACTGAAACCCAACACTTCCTGGGCGTTCTACCAGTAAAATGCTTGCTCTAGTTACTATTTACCATAAATAGCTATTAACCTTCTCTTTACGGTTAATCAGTGTCATAAATGCAACTTTTATCTTTACTACAACAGAGTAACCAGATAAAAGCTCACATGACACACCTGCTTCAGAGCAGATAGGTTTTATGCCAACTTAACAATCAAACTAATAGGGATATCAAGGTCACATAAATCACTGGCTCAGGTCAATGTGTTTTGCAGATCAAACATCTCCCTAATGATGACAACGTTTTAGGTCACATATCTCAAGGTGTGACTTGACTGGGGAGATTAGACAAGGCTGCACTGCAGGTGTTAGAAAGATGCTGATTTTATGTCTTGGACATGGCTGACAGCTTATCTGGTGGGGCTTTGAACCATTTGGATGACGTTAGAGTACTAAATCTACCCTGTTGTGGAAGTAGGGAGACAGACCACAATAACTTTCCATTTTTGTCTCAGACACGTTCTCCTCTGCATCAACTTCGTGGTCAAAGAGTTTGCCACCACCTCATATACAGAGATCGTTTTCTTAGAAGTCATTTTCAGTAGAGCGAAGCGCAAAAACGAAGAGCACACAGAGCACCGAAAGAGATGGTTCAGAAGGTTTCTGTGCAAGCTTTTATATGTTTGTTCTACCCCGTAGTTGTATGAAGTATCAATATCTTTAAGGGAACAATATTTTTGCCGCCTCACAGGATGGGAAATATCAAACTTCTCATAATATTTCCCCATCTCAGTGGTTCTCATACTAGTATAGGAATGGTTACATGGGATTAGGGCCATAAGATCTTTTGAAAATTAGAGAATTTTATGTTATAATTACATCAATTTCATTCAAAACATATGTGTGTAAAACGTTGATATATATCTTATATGTTTTATACCACTAAAATAGCCTGGGATAAAACTGACCCCAAAGAACATCGATGCATACATCATGTGCACATGATACAAAAAAAGAATTTTGTCTTGTTAATTTTATGTTTACATGTATTTCCCCATTCAATTACAAAAAGTCACTAAATATGAAGCCGAACAAATCATGTAAAATCTTTACTTAGAAACCTTAAACATTGAATGTAGTCCAGCTGACCCCAAAATTAATAGAAGAGTCAACAGTTTCTTGAAGGTGCCTGCGTCTTTTTTCCCTTTCTATCATGTACATAATAAAGTAAATTAATATTGCGTTTCAAATCCTATGCATCTTTCAGACAGATGTATTGTAATGTTCCACGGAAAAGTGAAAGCAGTAGTTATGAAACTGATACTCCTAGCATGCTTGTTCTTGTCCATTGTCCCGTTTAGGGTTTGCATTTCAAATAAGACCAGCTAAGATTGACTTCTAAGAAAACGATCTCTGTATATGAGGTGGTGGCAAACTCTTTGACCACGAAGTTGATGCAGAGGAGAACGTGTCTGAGACAAAAATGGAAAGTTATTGTGGTCTGTCTCCCTACTTCCATAACAGGGTAGATTTAGTACTCTAACATCATCCAAATGGTTCAAAGCCCCACCAGATAAGCTGTCAGCCATGTCCAAGACATAAAATCAGCATCTTTCTAACACCTGCAGGGCAGCCTTGTCTAATCTCCCCAGTCAAGTCACTCCTTGAGATATGTGACCTGAAAAGTTGTCATCATTAGGGAGATGTTTGATCTGCAAAACACATTGACCTGAGCTAGTGATTTATGTGACCTTAATTTCCCTATTAGTTTGATTGTTAAGTTGGCATAAAACCTATCTGCTCTGAAGCAGGTGTGTCATGTGAGCTTTTATCTGGTTACTCTGTTGTAGTAAAGATAAAAGTTGTTTTTGTGACACTGATTAACCATAAAGAGAAGGTTAATAGCTCTTTATAGTAAATAGAAACTAGAGCAAGCATTTTACTGGTAGAACGCCCAGGAAGTGTTTGGTTTCAGTTCTTTAGAGAAAAGGAAGCAGAGCAGAGTTTTAATGGTGTCTTCCTTCTCTTAGCAGAGTACACACAATGTTTCTCGTTTTCAAGCTGAGGCTCTTCATGCCATGATGGGGTATTCACAGAACGTCACACAAAAATCCAGAATAGCAATATAACTGTGAAGGAATAAGAAACTACTTTGTGAACAACTACAAGATAAAATGTTGACAAAACTTGTGCTGTACATAATAACCAAACATCTCTATGTTGAAATCTGTTTGAAATATATTGTTCTAGAGGTCTTTGCAAACTTAACTCCTGCTGTCATCTTCTGAAGAAGAAACTTGGAAGAAACCTTGTACTAAGATGAAAGGAAGACGGGTGTGAAAGATATGCAGCAATTGTTTGCTGCCAAGAACAAAAATGTAAGGATTAGAAAACCCCCATAAAGTCTTTATTTATTAAAATCTGGGATCGGCAACTAAAAAATAAAGTCGTGCTTAACATCCACATGAGATCCAACATGTATTGCATAGGCAATTACAAGCTCACTGATACATAAAGAACGACAGAATACTGGCAGAGATAATCTCATATAACATATAATAAAAGAAAATAAACAAATGTTGTGTAAATTTTTGTCTTTATTCTTAGAATCAAATCATGACTCCCAAATTACATCTCAGATTTTAACCATTCAGTGCATTCAAGTTAGTGTTGTCTGAAGAGGTTTGCAACTCAGGAACCTGAAGCTAAATATTTTTACTTGGTGTCTTTCTCCCTCTAGCGTCAAAGTGCAAGAACTGCAGGAAGTAGTTCCTCTTTGTCATGTTTTCTTTGTAAGGATGTAAAAAACCTTATTTGATGATGACAAACATGGATTTTTGCCGAAATTCCCTGCAAAAAGGAAATAGTATGTAGCGGCAGATGCATCTTGGTTTGATTCCGTCTGTTTTTGTTCTGTTTTTTATTATTTTATTGTTCCTATTTTACGTAAACTATCAAGCATAAAAGTACAATTCAGTATCTTTGGCTTCCTACCAGGTTTAATTAATGATTAATTAAATATTAATGTCACTTGGATAAATCTGTCAACACTAAAGCATGTGGTAAATAATGAATGAATAACTGAATGAATGCACTTTCACAGAGATAAACAAAAACATACTGTAGTTACACAGAGAAGTATAATGAGATTTTTCAGAAAAGCTTCTGTTTCGTTTATTGTAAAAAAAAAACAGACCAATGCAGAGCCAGAAATTCTAGCCTGATGTTGAAGGCTACTAAGTCACACACTGTGGTCCGCCTTTTCAAATGGTATACTTAAATGCAGAATATTATTTACCTGCCTTTCGTCATCAGCCTAGCTGCATATATATGGGTTTTTTCTCCAGTTGTTCCCAGATTGTTCGGCTTATCTAACTGATACTCAGCTTTGCAGTAATCCTGTTTCCACCACAACCTAAATGAAAACTCTTCATCTTTTATGCTTAAATTACTGTCCTAAAATCCCTTCTGCAAAACCTCAAATTGATCACCTTTAAGTTGTTTCCAAGTCTCAATGTGACTTTCTCTGCCCAGTGCCATTAAAGACCAGACATACATAATTATATTTCTTAATACCGTTAACATCAACAGGTAAAGCAGTCAGTCAAACTAATCAGCAAGCAATATTTTTCTCAGAGAGAAAACATTAGTACTGTATTTGGTGAAGTTGCTGCAAATGCTTAAACACAAGTGTGAACCTTTTTCTACAGAAAGAGTTGCTGTGTTTTTTAGAAAATGTAGGCCGATGTTTTATGTAGAAACACAGTTTGACTGAATCTAGGGATAATCAGTCAGATCAAGCTTATATAAGGACAATGCCTGCTAAGATGAACTTCTCAACATTGAATTACATCTTTTCAGTCATTAATTAAATGAAAGTTTAAGTCACAGAAATATATATAACTGTAAATCAGACAGAGCACTGCTGGTTTTGAATATTTATGCCTGTTTACAAATGCTGCCTTGTAGAGTCTGGCACCCACCAGCAAACAGACCACCTCAGACTTTCTATCAGAGCCCAGACTAAATCTTAGACGTCCCTCAAATATTTGAGTTTCATGACTTCCACTCAGCTTTATTTACCCAGTAACTCAACAACATCAGACGTTTACCCATCAGTGGAATATACAGGTCCTTCTCAAAATATTAGCATATTGTGATAAAGTTCCTTATTTTCCATAATGTAATGATGAAAATTTAACATTCATATATTTTAGATTCATTGCACACTAACTGAAATATTTCAGGTCTTTTATTGTCTTAATACGGATGATTTTGGCATACAGCTCATGAAAACCCAAAATTCCTATCTCACAAAATTAGCATATTTCATCCGACCAATAAAAGAAAAGTGTTTTTAATACAAAAAACGTCAACCTTCAAATAATCATGTACAGTTATGCACTCAATACTTGGTCGGGAATCCTTTGGCAGAAATGACTGCTTCAATGCGGCGTGGCATGGAGGCAATCAGCCTGTGGCACTGCTGAGGTCTTATGGAGGCCCAGGATGCTTCGATAGCGGCCTTTTGCTCATCCAGAGTGTTGGGTCTTGAGTCTCTCAACGTTCTCTTCACAATATCCCACAGATTCTCTATGGGGTTCAGGTCAGGAGAGTTGGCAGGCCAATTGAGCACAGTGATACCATGGTCAGTAAACCATTTACCAGTGGTTTTGGCACTGTGAGCAGGAGCCAGGTCGTGCTGAAAAATGAAATCTTCATCTCCATAAAGCTTTTCAGCAGATGGAAGCATGAAGTGCTCCAAAATCTCCTGATAGCTAGCTGCATTGACCCTGCCCTTGATAAAACACAGTGGACCAACACCAGCAGCTGACACGGCACCCCAGACCATCACTGACTGTGGGTACTTGACACTGGACTTCTGGCATTTTGGCATTTCCTTCTCCCCAGTCTTCCTCCAGACTCTGGCACCTTGATTTCCGAATGACATGCAGAATTTGCTTTCATCCAAAAAAAGTACTTTGGACCACTGAGCAACAGTCCAGTGCTGCTTCTCTGTAGCCCAGGTCAGGCGCTTCTGCCGCTGTTTCTGGTTCAAAAGTGGCTTGACCTGGGGAATGCGGCACCTGTAGCCCATTTCCTGCACACGCCTGTGCACGGTGGCTCTGGATGTTTCTACTCCAGACTCAGTCCACCGCTTCCGCAGGTCCCCCAAGGTCTGGAATCGGCCCTTCTCCACAATCTTCCTCAGGGTCCGGTCACCTCTTCTCGTTGTGCAGCGTTTTCTGCCACACTTTTTCCTTCCCACAGACTTCCCACTGAGGTGCCTTGATACAGCACTCTGGGAACAGCCTATTTGTTCAGAAATTTCTTTCTGTGTCTTACCCTCTTGCTTGAGGGTGTCAATAGAGGCCTTCTGGACAGCAATCAGGTCGGCAGTCTTGCCCATGATTGGGGTTTTGAGTGATGAACCAGGCTGGGAGTTTTAAAGGCCTCAGGAATCTTTTGCAGGTGTTTAGAGTTAACTTGTTGATTCAGATGATTAGGTTCATAGCTCGTTTAGAGACCCTTTTAATGATATGCTAATTTTGTGAGATAGGAATTTTGGGTTTTCATGAGCTGTATGCCAAAATCATCCGTATTAAGACAATAAAAGACCTGAAATATTTCAGTTAGTGTGCAATGAATCTAAAATATATGAATGTTAAATTTTCATCATTACATTATGGAAAATAATGAACTTTATCACAATATGCTAATATTTTGAGAAGGACTTGTATACACAAATTCCTTTTGAATTACTTACATTTCTTTCTTTTTTAATATTGTAACAGGTGATGCAGGTCAATGAGTTTTCCCAGAACAGAGAGCCCACTTTCATGAAACTTGTTTGGCTTCTAACATGTAAGAAAGATTCATCATCAAATAATCAATGCAGTTTACTGCTGTTGAGATAGACACTGGATAACTCATAGCACAAACATAACCATGAAATTAGGAAAGAGCAACCAGAAACATATTAACCCTCTTGCCCAAGGTCTTCAGTAATATAACGACTGGACATCCTCCTTACCTTTGAGCCACCGCTATTATATTTTTAATTATTCTGATAGAACACTTGGTGTTAGTGCAAACATATGAAAACAGGTATAAAAGATTAAAGATTAAAAGTGAAGCGGTAAAAAGTAACCAGCGAAAGCTGTCTGAAATACATTTAGTTTTACAATTACAGTTATGAGAATGACAAAATCACTGCCTGAAACATGTTCAAAGGCTCAGTGCTGTGTGTTATGACTGATATAGATTAGTGCTAAAGAAAATGCTAAAATTCTAGTAAACAACAATAATAACACATATATCTGTTACAACCCTGCTGGTAAACCGTATTTCATAAGTAATGCAAAAATGCCAAAAAGGTCCTATAGTAAAAAACGAACAAGACTTATAATTGAAGGGGCAATGACAGTTTCGAAAAAATAAATTTTTTGTAATTTATACTTCTACAGTAAACACCATATATGTACCCACACTGTATAAAAAAGTATATCATCTCCTTTTTCTTATTGCCAGACTAAAGTCCACTATTTTATGTCACGTAAGATGACCAAATCTTTTGGATATCCTTCCATAAGCTTCTTATTTCTCAATAGATGTGACTCTTTCCTTCTGACAGAACTGGTGTAACTGAGTCAGGTTTTAGGTTAGTAGGGTTTGCTCCCACAGATTTTTTCAGCTCTGTCCAAACTATGTGACTGAGATCTGGCTTTGTGATGGTTGATTCAAAACACTGATTTTGTTATTCTTAAACTAGTTTGTAACAAATCTGATGAGATAATTAGTGTCATTGTCTATTGGGAAGACCCTTTCAAAGACTAATTCTTCTTCTCCAATGGGACCTTCATGCCACTGCTGGTAGAGGGCATGTTTTGCTGTGTATAATGGGACTCTCTTCAGCCAGCATCCTTCCAAAGTCTTTTTAATTTCATTTCTTAATTTATTTCTTTAGAGACTAGTGTTCGGTATCAACTAATACTACAATACTAAACACTACAAAAATTATAGACTAATTAATTTGCAATGTTTCTCCCTAATTGGAGTTATTGTATACAAAATACAATACATGGTTAACATGCAAAACAGAGTAAAAACATATCCCCCTCTAAGACTCAACAATACAAAACTATAAAACGATAAACAATGCTATTAAATGATTTTAACATTGATGGTAACCATTTATGACTACATCCATGGTATTCTTTATGACAGTAATTTTGGTTTGCTGTAAAATTATGCCAATCAGGGTTCAGTTTTAATTCTACATGCAGGGAGTTTCATATGTTGACCTCTTGAAGAGAGCTGGCTGTTTCTCCATGTGAAGTTTTACATTTTCTTTTGTTCTGGGATTCAAGAATACAGAGATGCCACCAAAATACGTTTATTTCTCAGATCAACTCCTGCATAGTTTAATGGCTGTGAAATATTATTTTTAGTGTTTAATATAATATTAGTTTTGCAGCGTTTAAGAAAAAAAAAAAAAAGAGCTACCATTTAAAGGTTTGAGGATCCCAACAGCTCTCAGAGCTCTTAGAAAATTTGCAAATATTTAAATCATCATTTTACAACATATTACTCAGAAAATAGGAAGTTGATACATTTTTCAAAAATTAGACACTTTTAATTACTGAAATTGAAACTGAAGTTCCTGCATAGTTTAATGGCTGGACATTCCCATGGTGTTTATACTGGCATATAACTATTTCAAAAGATGAACAGGGCACATTTATATTGAAATTGTACGCAAAAATGAGCCAGACTTGCAGAGTTCTAGTTTTCTTCCGGTTCTCCTTATGCAAGAAGCATAGGGAAGAACTGTTTATTCTAACAAACTAAAATGAGGCCCATGGCATGACAAACAAAAAGACAAAATTTAAACAAAATCCAAAAACCTACAAATTATACGGTTGAAGGTTAAAGTTAGCATTCTTGGTTTTGAGAAATTTGGATTATGCCCACATAATAATTAAGTTCATTTTTGGCTAAATTATTCAGTTTATACCAATATTAGCAAACAGCTCAAAAGATTAGTCTCAGTCATGTTCTGCTGGTTCCAGTAATAAACTGGTCCGAGGCTGTACCCTCCACACAGGCACCTCCTGGCAGTCCTTTCAAACTCCTCCCACTCTGCTCACCACCTCCTCCTTCCCTCTTAACCAAACCCACCTTTATGTCAGCTCCTCTCCCTCTTTTCAGCACCACACAGACTCCTACAGTACTTCTCAAGATAAGAAAGCTTTCATTGAGTTCCTCTTTTTAATTCATCCAGTCCTGCATCACTTCTCATGAAGTCAGCTTCATCTGGTGCTCATAAGGCTCACCTGGGATAACTGAGTTCAACTCAAGGTCTATTGACTCAAACAAAAACTCCATTCTGCTTTAAATTATTTTTTTCTATTTTAGATGATTAGGGAAGGAAAATACAAATGTCTAGACTTTTTCTTTTATCTTACAGCTGAAACATACTGTGAGCCCAGGCGCTTATGTCACTTTATTACAGGTAGCTTGAACATTTGTGGTAGAGTTGATCTGTATAAGTGAGGCATGCATTTACTGCAGTTTAACTTCACATAATAGATTTACTGTTTTTCTTAAAATACTCAAATGAAGTGCAGAGGCTCCAGAAAGGTCTGTAGCTTTTTATTGTCATGATATGTGATCCAGTAATGGCCAATGATGGCAAATAATGACAAGAACGTAAGAGGGATTTTATCAAATATTTTCAAGGTTTTAGAGAAAGTTGTGGTTCATAATTTAATGAGGCAGCTAGTGTTAAACAATTTATACCGTTTACAATATATGTTTTTTTTTCTCTTTATTGTGAGGACCCTGCTAATTACTTCTTTATTAATCATATTAGTTTCTGGATTTCTGGATTTAAATACAGAATTGGAAACTTATCAAGAAGCATATCAAGATGCTGATTAGACAGCATGATTATTGCACAGGTGTGTCTTAGGCTGGCCACCATGAAATGTGCTGTTTAATCAAACAGATGTCTCAAGTTTTGAGGGAACAATTCATTGGCATGCTGACTGCAGGGATGTCGACCAGAGCTGTTGCCCGTGAATTGAATGTTCATCCCTCTACCATAAGCCATCTCCAAAGGCATTTCAGAGAATTTGGCAGTACAACTGGCCTCACAATCGCAGACCACGTGTAATCACACCAGCCCAGGACCTCAATATCCAACATGTTCACCTCTAAGATCGTCTGAGACCAGCCACCTGAACAGCCGCTGAAATAATTGGTTTGCACAACCAAAGAATTTCTGCACAAACTGCAGGGAAGCTCATCTGCATGCTTAGACCTGACTGCAGTTCATCGTCGTAACCAATAGATAGCGTCTGGCAGAGTGGAGAGGTGAGCTCTTCATGGCTGAATCCCGGTCTTTAATGTTCAGGGCAGATGGCAGACAGCGTGTGTGGGGTCGTGTGAGTGAACGGTTTGCTGATGTCAACATTGTGGATCGAATGGCACATGGTGGTGGTGGGGTTTTCGTATGGGCAGGTGTATGTCATGGACATTGAACACAGGTGCATTTTATTGATGGCATTTTGAATGCACAGAGATACCATGATAAGATCCTAAGGCTCATTGTTGTGCCATTCATCTACGACTATCACCTCTTGTTGCAGCATGATAATACATGGCACCGTGTTGCATGGATCTGTACACAATTCCTGGAAGCTGAAAACATCCCAGTTCTTGCATGGCCAGCATACTCACCGGACATATCACCCATTGAGCATGTCTGGGATGCCCTGGGTCGGCATATACAACGGTGTGTTCCAGTTCCTGCCAATATCCATTAACTTCGCTCAGCCATTGAAGAGGAGTGGACCAACATTCAACAGGCCACAATCAACTTGATTAACTCTATGCGAAGGAGATGTGTTGCACTGTGTGAGGCAAATGGTGGTCACACCAGATACTGACTGGTTTTCAGACCCCCCCTATGAAGCAAACCAGCACATTTCAGAGTGGTGTTTTATTATGGCCAGCCTAAGGCACACTTGTACAATAATCATGCTGTCTAATCAGCATCTTGATATGCCACACCTGCAAGGTGGGATGGATTATCTATGCAGAAGAGAAGTGCTCACTATCAGATTTGTGAACAATATTTGAGAGAAATTATTATTTTGTTTATTTAGAAAATATTTTAGATCTTTGAGCTCAGCTGATGAAAACTGGGAGCAAAAACAAAAGAGTTGCATTTATATTTTGTTTCATTGTATGTATCTGTACCATCTGAGTTTACAAAAAAAAATTATGCCATTCTTGAATTGTGGTCAATTCAATTGTGGCCACAAATGGGCCCTCGGCCACACTGTTGACAACCGTTATTCAGAAATGATCAAACAAACATTTTGCTCATAAAGTTTCAGAATGGTTTTTATAATTTATTATACACTGTTAACGATGTTTTGTCCTTAGTGGTAATAAAACCCCATTTTGAAAAATGAATATTAGTGTAGCCCTAGGCTCAGTGTTTGGCCGCTTCTTTTTAGGTTATATATTTGTGTCCTGGTGCCAATTACAAGAGATATGGGAATTACATGCTTTTTTTATGTTGTTGATATGGACATTGCATCTGATGCAAACCAACTGTCTCAGCATTTGGAGTGTTTTGCAGCATTGTGTAAAAAGTCATGTCTCATGCTGAGTATTAAAAAAATAGCACTGAAACATGCACACTTTGCTTTTTTTCTAGGGTTTGATGTTTATAGTACTGATTAATTTCTAAAGATTAATGGATAAGTTTCGAAACAAGCCTCAGAAATAAAATACTTTGATGACATGTTTAATTCTCATTAAAGATTTAACAAGCATGTCAAGACGTGGAGGAAAGTTGCAAAAGCAAACTTGCCTTTTATTAATCATGCGTCAACTGTCTATCCCTGCTTTTCCTTGAAGGTTCACAGGGGGCTTGTGCCTATTTCCAGCAGACTTCAGGTGAGGTACACCCTGGACAGGTCACCGGTCTGTCACAGGGCAACACACAGACACAAAGGACAGACACCATACATACACTTATATCTTAGGAAACTTTAGCATAACCAATTAACGTGGGAGTCATGTGTTTGGACTGTGGGAGGAAGCCAGATTACCCAGATAAAACCCATGCATGCACAGGGAGAACATGCAAATTCCATGCAGAAAGAACCCAGGCTGGTATAACCCAGGACCTTACCCAGGAGGGCTACCAATTGTGCAACCATGCAGCCCTGACTAATATTTGCTTTTTAATAAATCAGAATAAACAAGAAAAATATATCTCAATCTCTGATCATGTCCCTGCATCTGCTGTGTTTGTGCCTGAAGAGAGGATAACTACAACCTGATCCAAAATACGTGCCAGTTCCTGACATTTGCTGGACGTCAATGGCATGTTTACAATAGTTTTATTTTGTAGCATTTAGTTTTTATCAAAATAAATTAGGTTTTTAAAAATCTATTTGTGACACACACTTAGAAATCAGAAAATACAGCAGCATGTAGGAAAGGTCTGACATTGTGCAATTGAAAGATAAAGGTACAAAGGCTGGTTGTAAAAAGTACTTCAGGTGTCGTCTTTTCCTTCCACCATTATTACTATAGTCAGCAGAGATCACTGTCATTTGGACAGAATTTTTTCTGTTCAGAGCATAAGCTGTTGGATAATAAAACATAACTATAGGTTGTAATATGCAGGATGAGCTACCTGACCTTTTAAGAGTCAAGTTTCAACATATAGTAACATAACTCCACATAAACTGAGGACAGACAGGGGAAATGATACATGTTCTACCATTTGGGACTATACATGTGACTTGGTCCATGTGTCTGTCCTCAGCCTTCTTGTAGGCAATTGCTTCATGTCAGGAAACAGGTTCACTTTCAGTGACAACACAGCTCAGGGCAACCTCAAGGTTGTATGGAACCTTAAGCAGATTTTGATCTGAGCCACCTCTACGTGTTATGAACATCATCACCACTAACAGCGTTTCAAAACAGATCTGATGGAATCTGGAAGAGGGAGACAAATTTCATCGGATGAGCCTTAAAGCAGATTATTGTTGTTGGTTGTTATTTGCTTAGATGTGTTTGTGAATAAACCGAGCTCAATGCAAGGAAAAGATTAAACTTGTAGCATCAGATTGTAACTGTTTCACAACAGTCAGTCAGTCAGTCATTTTCTACCGCTTATTCCATAGTGGGTCGCGGGGAAGCTGGTGCCTATCTCCAGTTGTCTATGGGCAAGAGGCAGGGTACACCCTGGAAGGGTCGCCAGTCCATCGCAGGGCAACACACAAACAACCACACACACACACTCATTCATACACCTAAGGGCAATTTAGAGTTACCAATTAACTTAACATGCATTTATTTGGACTGTGGGAGGAAGCCGGAGTACCCGGTGAAAACCCACGCATGCATGTAAAAAGAGTTCCACAGCAATTTGAGTGATTGATAAAGTTATACAGAAAATGATTACTTGGAAACTTTCTTTTACTTTAACTGTACCTCATTGGTGGGTTTGTCTCAGTAAAAAAAACTGAACAAAGAATTGTTTTATATTAAAGGTCATTCTTCTTTTCAAGATGGCATTTTGACTGTTAACATACAGAATATTTATATTTATACATTTATATGTGCATTTAGATGTGTATTCTGGCTTGTGGTGTGAGTGTCATTGTGTGTGTTCTTCCAGAAGTCCTGTTGGATTTGGTTCAAAGGCTGACTGGAGGATGTGAAGGTCAGTAAGGCCACTAAGGGCACAGAGTTATGAAAACATTCACATTCTCCTCAGTGGTAAGTATATTAAGCCAGTTTATAGTCAGTATCTTATTTGTCAGTGTTAGGGTTTGAAAACTTTTGTATTGTTTATCACTCATGTCTGCTCTAAGTGCTTTTCCCTCCTACATGCCACAGAAAGGGATATGGGGGAGACGAGTGAGTTATGCTTTTACCAGCAACGTCTAGGGGCTGGTACTGAGTCCTCACTCCCTCTCTGTTTAAAATCAAGACACATGAACCCTAACCTTTCTGACCCCCCCCCCTCCCACACACACACACCCCGAATGTTTGTTGAACTGTGTGTCAACCAGCATGTATAAATAAAGAGAGAGGGGTGCCAACACTTTGCAGTCTGCACTGCAAAAGTGAGCTACCCTTGCTGCATCGTTCTTGCCTCTGAGTTGACTAATTAATACCTAACAGTCAGATTCAGATGTTTAGAGTTTCTAACAAGAATTGAAAATCACCAATGGCTAAAATGTTTATGTAAATGGCTTTGGCAAAACAAACAATGATTTAAAGTTTTGCTTTAGACCTAGAATCATTAAACAATGTTTTAACATTTGACCTAAAATCAAATATTGCTTATGAAGGTAAATCTATCTTACATTTTCAGCGTTAAAATATCCGTTTAACAGTTTTACATTTAACATGTACGGATCATCCATGTGATAAAGACATGCTCCTCTGAAACATTTGTGGGCCAGATGACATTTCTCAGAGGAGCCATTTCAATGAAGCTGTGTGGTAAAGAAATAAAACTGTGAGAACTTGAATGCTTAACCTTAAACAAATGATGGTGCTGGATTTTACAAGAGAACGTGTAGATTTGATTTACAAGATTCAAAGAAAATACATTGAATGAATTTAATTTAATAAAATTTGTAAACACTGACTTGTTTTGAATTCCTGAATGGTCCAAGCTGTTATGATTTGGGGTTGTGTGGTTTTTGGTTTTGGATTTTTTCCTTATATGTTTTTCACTGCTTAGATTTTGAATCATGCTTCTGTTTATTATTTTTCTGGTCATGTTTTAGTCTTGTTCATATTTTGTCAAGTTTGGTTTTGTTTGTATATTAGAGTCTCTGTTTTTGCCGCAGCCACGTTTTGTTCTGTCTGTCAATTAAGTTTATTCGGTTCACCTGCTCCAAGTTAATCCGTCTCCTTGCTCCACCTGCTTTTCACTCCATCTATACACACCTGTTCAGTTAGTCATCGCGGAAACATTTTTCAAACCATGTCTTGTCTTTCAAATGATGCTCAAGTCTAGTTCTCAGATCATGTCTTGTTTTTTGATCATGCCATGCCTGTCTCGCCTGCCTGTTTGTTGTTTTGTTTCTGTACACCTCCAGGACCCTGAAGCGGGCAGGGAAGATTCTGGCTGATCCTTCCCACCCCGGTCACAGCAGACTCTTTGAGACTCTCCCCTCTGGCAGGAGGTTGCGGTCCATCCGGACCAAAACCTCATGTCACAAGAACAGTTTTTTCCCATCTGCCATCAGCCTTGTTAACAAAGCCCGGAAACCACCCTGCACTGTTGTATTGCTCTTGCATCCTATACTGCTCTACATTTACTCTCACTCACTTAAAACTGTGCACATATATTTATATTATATTGTAGATATGTTTATACTGTTTAATTTGTACTGTATTGCACCGACTACGCCAAAACAAATTCCTTGTATGTCCAAAAACGTACTTGGCAATAAAGCTTTTCTGATTCTGATTCTGATTCTGATTCTGCCTCCTGCTGAGAGTGAGTTTTTGTTATTAAACCTTTTTCACTTACCATCTCGCAAACCTAACACAAGCAGCTGTTTCTGCAGCTGTGTTGTTCAGCCTTCTGACCATGCTGTATGCTTTGGTAACACAACCTGAAAATGACCATAACACATGTTGGTTGAGACATGTTTAACTGCTGAATGATGAAGACCGAAACTTACTGTGAGCTCGTAAAACATTTTTCATACCATGATACAAGGTGCTTCATGTCTGTGGAGGCTCGTAAATTCTTTGAGCTTGCGGCCTTGCTCTACACATGACCCTGGTCTGTCTGGGTATTCAAGATAACCTCCTCTGTGCACCATCAACCAGTTGTATAAAAGACACAGAGCAAGTACAAAGCTTTTGGATTGGGACGGGAGCATGAAATAACACATACAAAACCATATGTGTTTGTCCTTTTCTGGAGTGGACTGGTAGTTTCCCTGTTGACTGGCACTTATGAGGTGTAACTGTCAGGAAAACAGCTTATGTTTTACACAGTCCACGTTAAAAGTTAATGTGCTCCCTAAAGAGCACAAACAGCACACTCAAGTTGTTTTTTTTATTTAATTTGAAACCTGTAACATTATACATTTCACTTTGTCACTTATTTGCTGTAATATCAAACTCTTACAGGACCAATTACAAAAAAGTTCAAAGATGTTTTCTGTGCCTTTGTATACTTATATGCCATTGCCTGCTTTATGGCTCAAAATGTCCTTAAAGAAGGGGGAACCTAGCATTTCCACCCTTTGAAAACACTTGAGTCATAAGTTCTTTGAATACTTTAGCAGGCAGTAAATGAATTAAAAATAGTATTGGTTAAAAGACATAGGTATAGAAATAGATTCTTCTGTCTGTGTAAGGTTAGTAAATAAGGCAGCTGAGACTACAACTTTTGGACTTTGGTTGTCTGATCAACCGGAGCTGGTGTCTCCTGGTAATCCTCACGGTGTCTCACGAATTATATCATTAGACAGAGATAGAGTTCTATCTTTTTATCAAAGTTTTGTTGATGGTTCAGGAGTGGGTTGGTTCTAAAAGTGCATTCACATTTTTTATGTTTAAAGAATACAGAGTAACAAGATAGAAGCTAATTTCTACTCAACCTAGGCCCAAACGTCTGTCATCTAAAACATCTCAGATCAATAATTTTCTAGCATGGTATGCTGTTACTATGTTAAATATTGTTTGAGCTGGACTTTTGAGTGCGGCACTTGTTCCCTTTGCTATTATTGCTTCATGTGAAACAGTGTTCCTAGGTCTCCCATATATCTCTTTAAAACACATTGAAAGTTGTCCCATCTTTCACAATTAAATTGTGCTTCTAGTTGTAAATCAAAATGTATTGTCCCAAAAGTATTTGTCCAGTCTTTCCAAATTGTCCTGAATGATGTATCATCTTGCAAATGAAGTTGCTTAAAATATAGGTGGATTCATTTTCATTGCCTACAGCTGTGGTCTTTGGGAAAGATATTTAGTATTTGAGCCGTTTATAGTTACAGAAGGGTGGGTGTGTTGGTGAATACAGCTAAACAAACACTGGTGAATCACTTATCACCCCCATAGGACCTGGTCCAAAGCTTCCTTTATTTTTCAGCTTGAAATGTGGCAACCTGATGGTAAAATGGTGAAGCTCTAATATGTTTTGCTGTTAGCTGAGTTGATCAGAACTAACAGAATCATAAGAAAACTTGAATCAGCACTGTGTGGTCCTTCAGTTAGACAAACTCACCAGCAGCTGATTTTGCACTCCAACAACCAGAGATAATTTACAAAAAATATCAAGCAGTCCCAAAGACTTTCTGGAAAAATCATGCAGTTTCACTGCTGCTATTACTATAATCTTATTGTTCTCTTTTTCCCTGCCCTGAGTGCTTTTACCTTTTTAGAGTTTGAATCTAAAAATAAAAACATTTCTACTAGTTTGTCTTCTTTTCGTGGCCTATATCTTTGTCACATGCCTGTGACAGCATTTTGAAGTCATGAGAAATTGTACACTCTTGCATCTATTAAATCCTAAACAACTTATTGTGTGACACAGATAACTACCATGATTTTATAGTATTGAGCTTATACAGTGTGACATTTATGAATCCTTTAACAGTTTCTGAAACAGTTTTCTGAAATCACATTGTACTGTGCTTTAGTAACTAGATAGTTGTTCAGTCGTGTAAATAGTGATAAACAAATGTCTAGAAATAAAAATAACAAATTAGAAATCCCCTTTATTGTCCCTCAGTGGGAAAAAATTCAGAGCTGCTGAAACAGGCTCCCTGCTCGTGAGGCGCTGGAAATAGCCTCTTTGAAAAGTTACAAGATGTAAGAGTATGTAGTTGTCTTTCTTTAAGCTGCTCTATAATGTTTTAGTTGTTGTTGTTTTGGATCACATAAATGTGCCCCTGAATGGACCCTCTACTAGGTAGAAGTTAGCTTGATCCCTTTGATTGATTGGATGAATTAGTAAGATACTTACTGTTCTTGCATAGCCAATACAACCCCACTATCTTCCCTGAACCTTGCTTCGTCTCAAAGCATGACTCACATTCCCACCTGGTATAATCTCTATTAACTATCATTAGCATTCCTCCCATGTTTCCCATGGTCCATTAGCTTGCAACAATTAGCATTGTGCTCATATTTCTCTGAATCGCCTGACAGGAGGATTCCTCACAGACAGTTCCTGTTGGTACCCGGAGCTGAAAAGTTGTGTGAAACAGGAGTGTTAGGTATTATTTAGTCAACTCAGAGGTAAGAACGATACAGTCAGAGTTACTTGTGACAAGGGTAGCCCACTTTGCAGTGAAACTACAAAGTTTTGACACCCTATCTCTTTATTTATATACACAGTTCAACAGACAGTTCAGACAGGGTGTATGTGTGTGAGACGGAAAGGAGGCTGGTTCACACAGAGATAACAATGATCTCACACACACAGGGAGGAAGGCATAGTGCAGGTGCCTTCCAACCCAAGGTTTTTACATGAGTGATAACAAGTTTTTGCACCCATCCAACAGTCCCTCCTTTTATCACAAGTAAAAACATTTAATATAAAAACGAGTAAGAAAAATACTTTGTATGAGCGAAAACCCACGGACGGTAAACAGATTATATTTTGTGGGAAATACTCATACGGCCCCGCCGCCCTCGGCGACCATTAAAAGTTAAATGTTGATTAATACTTGAAATCATAAAAATAAAATAATGATACTTGAAATCATAAAAATAAAATAATGATACTTGAAATCATAAAAATAAAAGAATGATACTTGAAATCATAAAAATAAAAGAATAATACTTGAAATCATAAAAATAAAAGAATAATACTTGAAATCATAAAAATAAAAGAATAATACTTGAAATCATAAAAATAAAAGAATAATACTTGAAATCATAAAAATAAAAGAATTAAAAAATCTGCCCTGTTTATGTCATCATTGTACTTTTTCTCATTTCACTTAAGCAACAACTTCTTCCGATTTTCTGCTGTAAGGTTATTTTATGAAATACAATGTATGAGTACACTCAGGCTTTTGATGTGATTTATTTACAACATGTCATCATAATCGTCCCCTTCATTTTCGTGCATTTCTACCTGGTTCAGTGTTGCATATGCCACCATGAACAATACCAGAAATTCTGTAGGAATGGATGTGCGTCATGTTCTTCCGTCAGTGTTCTGAGATGGGTCCCGTCTGATGTCCATCTCTTCTGGTTCGGTATCACCTCCTGTGGATCCTGCTTTAGATAGAGAAAGAGTCCTGCTACCAGAATTAAGCTCAGGCTTATCAGTCCTGTCCACAAGTTACAGAGAGCCATTTTATAATTGGGCGCAGATCAGCTGTTTTCTTCACCGGTTTGAGACGCTGGGCCATCTTTGAACCCGGACTTCCTCTGCTACCCCGTCGGTTGATCTGGCTCCTGTAATGGCAAAACTGGCTTACAGTGGCTTTTATGGATCCAGGAAGGCCTCTCTGCTATTTTCAGAGCTGTGGGCGTTGTCAGGAGTATTTGAAACGGCCCTTTTCACCAAGGAGTGCTCCAATCCTTCCGGTGGAGTGTCTTAATCAGGACCAGGTCTCCAGGCCTCATTCTGTGGGATAGGAGCAGAGATTATCGGCAGACCACTGGACATTTGTTCTTCTTTTGTCTGCAACATTTTATTCATCCACTCAGCTAATGAAGGTTCCTGTTGTGCTTTCTCTATTTCATTCATGTCAGAGGGCAGAGAAAACGGTCTGCCATGTACTATTTCTTTGAGAATACAAATTCACATCAGCAACTTGGTGTCACGTGATCTCAGGCTCAGAACACAGTGGGTGGAGTTATACAATGATGTACAGTAGGTGGCAAATGGAGTAAGACCAGTTTGATTTGGAGTTATTCTCATCCATAATTTAACCAGGGATAGGCATCCGGGCCATGGCCTCCCTGTTTCTTCCATTGTTTTCCTTAATCTTTAACTGAAACCCTAATGCATTAGAACTTAGTTCTATTAATTTATTTACAAAATGAGTTCCATTATCTGACCTTATAATCTGTGGGATACCATATGTGGGGAAGAAATGTGTCACTAGGTTCATCTATTACAACTAGGCAATATTTCTTCCCCCGTGTTTGCAACAAATTATGCATGATCTGCAAAAATGATTTGCATAGTCAGAAATATTTATAGTGTAGCATTAATGCTTTACCAGATGTGACATATTCCCCCCTTGACACGTGGGTCTTCCCAATGTGTCACTGTAGCCGCTGTGTTGTATAACTTTTTTGGGAGGATTGGTTTATCTTCTATCTGATAGATGTCATCTTTTTTCTGTGCTCCTCTCTTTAGCCAGGCCTTTATTTCTGTCTTGGGTGCTGACTGTTGGGCGTCTTTCAGCACGTCTGTGTCTATAAATAGCAGATCTGACATTTTCTCTTTAATAGGTTGAAATGAGTTAGTTCTGTCCCTGATGATGTTTTAAAACCTCTATTTTGCCAAATCTTAGCATGGTGATGTACTGATCCGAAAACGTATTGGCTGTCTGTGTATATAGTAAGTATTTGTCCCTCATGTAATTTACATGCTCTTACTACAGCATATAATTCTGCTGTTTGGGCTGAGCATGTATTGGGTAGAGATTTAGCTTCTATTATCCTATCGATGGTTGTTATTGCATAACCAACTCTATTCTTTCCATATTCATCTTTAGATGCTGAGCCATCTACAAACACAACACATGAATCTGGTATAAGGGTTTGAGAAATGTCTTGTCTGGGTTTGGTGTCTTCTTCAACTTTTGCTTTATAAGAATGTGGTTTTCCATCTTCTGCAGTAGGTATTAGAGTACTTGGATTTAAAGGGCACATCTTTTTAGAGTTATGTTTGGCTGTGATAATAATAGTGATGTCAGTGTGATATGTCTTGCATGTAGCGTCAGGTGCTTCTCTTAATATTCCTGACTTCAACATATCTTGTATTACTGGCTTAGTACCTTCTTCAGCTTCTGGCTTTAAGGGGTATTGACGGACTAATGGCCTTTTTTCAGATATTAGTTTAACCTTGTATGGTGGGAACCCCTTTATAAGCCCTACATCAGTTGATGATTGGGACCACAGTTCAGGTGGGACAGCAGCTAGGGCAGGATGCATGTTGCTCTCTTTGCTCTCAGCTAACCCCTGTATTTGTCCCTCTGCCTCATCTAAATGTATCCTTGGATGGACTTTGACTGTCCACGCCAGAATGAGCTTCCAGATTCCTGTATTAGGATCTACCTTTGACAGTGTCAGTGCTGTTCCTGCAGAGGTTTAAAGCCTCTGTTTTTCCAAATTCTTATTATTCTTTTTTATTATATTTTATAAAGTAAGTCCTTATTACATTTAAAAATGAGATCAATATTTTTGGTAGTTGCTATTATTATAAATAATGCTTGGTTTAGTTCTTATTAAAAATAAAAAATAAAAACTCACTCACTGATGAACACAAAAAAATGAAGGGCATATTATATCTTATAATCTTAGTTTATCTTACCCAGTTTTATAGATACAACATACAGTTTCAGTCAGCTTTGTATTTAGTTCAAGTAACTAAAGTTTGTTTCAATTAACTCACGTTTTCTCTATTTCAGTCCAGTCCAGTAATTCTGTTAAGGTTAATTTAATCTTATGTTAAGTTTGAGTCTAATTCAATCATTTTGAACCTGACTGGAAAAAGTCTAAACATCTGTTAAAATCTTTTTGTTTTACCATAGAGAACTGACCTAATATTATTATGGTATGTTGAGGACTCTAATTTTTACATAACATGAAACAGACATTTATTTCACAAAAACAGAAAGTCAAATACAGACATTTGGCCACATGAAAGTTTAAATAACCTGTTTGTACAAGAATTGTGAAAAATTGAAGACAGATCTATGAACTTTCTTATGGTTATCAGTATTTTCAATACAGGTAGAACCTTTGCCATCTTTATATGATTTTTCGAAAAAGATTCTGGAAACCTTATTAAGATATAATTTTGGCAAAGATCATCAGAACATCAGACCAGTATTAGCTCTTTTAAGGTCCCTCAAAGATGCATTACAATGAAATCAGTCATTCCCATTCACACACATTCACACACTACTTACTTATTTTTCTGTCAGAGTAATTTTTATTTGCAAAAATTTGA
>NW_025917689.1:0-114668 GCF_021462225.1 Girardinichthys multiradiatus | reverse complement strand
ATGTGACCAGAAATAAACACATTTCATCATTTAGTTCAGTGATAAGAAAAAGGAGACATAATTTATCATAAACCAACAACTAGTTGTTCCTTAAACAATCCTTCAATGTGTGAAATATGCATCAGGCGGCATTAGTGGACAGTTTCTGAGGGAAATCCATCAGAACCCATGAGATCTATTCTATTTTATGATTAGTTGTAGCTTTAATTATTAAGTATCACTTTTATATCAGTGAGCGTTATTATTCAATGATGGGAACACGTGTTACTCCATGCTTGTGGCTTTATGTTCAGAATATTTGACGTGCAAACGATAGTTTAATATGCACTGAAGGAGCTCTCTCTACATCAGCAACAAGAAGATTACAGAACAGTTTTTGGTTATTTTATTGAACTTCATATTCAGTGAGATGTTTTGTCCTAAACTAGAGGTCTGTCACATTTACAATAAAAAGAGCAATTTTTGCCCTCAGTCCAGCTACATAAAACTAATTTAAAGACACAAACGTTACATGACCTTTTGAAAAAGACAACTTATAATTTCTGATAAATATCTACTATGTTAAAATGTGTTTTAATTTTTAAGAATCTATTTTATTTTTAGGTTCTAAAATAATGAGAAAAAAGAGGATGGACACATTTTCCTCTATTGGATGTTGATATTTGTGGAAAATGATGTAAAAACACCACATAGTTTCTAACCTGATGACAAGAAAAATAGATCAAAAATATATTACAAGTTCATTTAGTGTCATTCTGTTGGAGAAATTCAGTGTAATTACTTTATTAGCACACACACACACACACACACACATCAGATCCATTGACTTATATCGGCTCACTTCACCTCAGTTAGATGATCCTCTGTCGTTTCAAACTCTAATATTTCTGAGCTGGGCTCCAGAAGCTCCTGCTGATGTTTCACTATCCTAACAACGAGTTCTAATTCAGAGGAATAATCCACCAGCAGACTGAAAACGGCTCCTAAACTTTAACTACCATCCAGACAGTTGGCATGAAGAAGGAAACATCCAAACCTAATCTGGGCTGGAAAACATCATCCATCATCTGGTGTCTCTTCCTCTGCTGCGTCCTGCCGCTGTTTGAGCTCCTGCTTCCCTCCAGTTTCTTTGACCAGATGTTCCTCAAGCTGCTGGACTTCTTTCCAGAGTTCATCAACTGCTGCTGCTGCTGCTCTCTTACAGTTTTATCAACACTCCCGCTTCTGGGCTGCTGACGAACAGGGAACAAAGGATGAAGAACCCGGAAGAGATCCACGTGTTTGGGAAGAGGGGGCGGGGCCAGCGGAACCGGAAATCCTTTCTTCTTCTTGTAGGATTTTATGGCGGTTGGAAAATACCTGTAGATGTGCATTACCGCCACCAACTGGTATGGAGTGTTTACTGGAACGACGAATACAAAAATAAAAAAGTAAAAAAAAACCGATCATATCCTTTCAAATGAACGAGTCATTTTAAAATAATTTAGCAAAGCTTCAGAACTATCAAATATTGAATTTGTCTGTAATAATTCAAATCTAATTGATTGTAAATTAGCTGAACTCTTTCAATACTATATTTCTAACAATAAAACAAAATATGTTAAACAGTTTAATCTTTTCTACAATAATCACATTTACCTATAATATGTTTTCCTACGATGAATAAGGTACTATTTAATCATGTGTGCGCAAATCTGAGACATACTATTTCTTCCCTGCTGTACTCCCTATTTCTCCCGTTTTCCACTGAATTCTATAAAACCATCTGCCTTTTCTCTCTTCTTCCCATTGTTTTTGCCATCTTTCCCTCATTTTCTTCTTTATGAAACTTTCAATTTCCATTCGACGGACCTTGATATCCATTTCACCTAAAATGTGTCTGGTTGCCTCTTTTGTGACCTTGTCTGCCAATTCATTCATCTTCTATACCAGAGGTCATTAACTGGCGGACCGCGGTCCGGGTCTGGACCCAGAAGCTGTCCCATCTGGACCCATACCTACAGAAAATCAAAGGGGTAATATTTAAAACTTGAAGGGCGCTTTTATTTTAAATTTCATCGCTTTTATAGACTTCACTGTAGCATCTTAGTGTGTACGGAAAAGGACAGACCAATTGTATGACAGTTAACCCACACCACGTGATAGCTCTCAGCCAAACAAGTCTGTGCATTCCTGGTGGTAAATATTGTGACTGCAGTAAGTGCAGAGAAGTCAGTCGAGAAGGAATCAAAGTGACACACGAAAGTTGAGGAAATACAGAGAGCCACATCATAGAAAGTAGAGAAAGAGACTAGTGAGACAAAGAAAGGGAGAGTAATGACTGCGCCATAGAAAGGAAGTCAGGTCAGTGCTACAGAGAGTTGAACAAGACGGGTGGGGCAGAGAAACGGAAAGATAAGGAACAGACGCTTTCTGAAAAAAGAAAAGTGGACAGTGAAAATAAGATCTTTAATCCGGAATGGACAGACTCATTTTTATTCATCCTTCCTGGATTCATCCTGGAAGCACTAAACCAGTGTGTCTCATATGTTCAGAAACCGTAGCACTTATTAAAAGGGCCAATATGAAACATCATTATGAGACAAAACATAAATGCTTTGAACATACACACCCAGTCAAAGCTGAAGGAAGAGCACAAAAAGTTGTCTGAGAGCCCAGTATGAGCAGTCCACCAGGATCCTGAGCCACACCTTTATTCCCCAACAACGTGCTCATCAATGTTCCCTCAGAGTTGCTTGGATTTTGGGTCAACACAAAAAAACATTTACTGAGGCAGGGGTTGTCAAAGAATGCATGAGTGCAGTAGCTGAAACACTACTTGAAGGGAAACAAAAACAAGAGCTGTGTGATCAAATAAATCAAATACCCCTATCAGCATCATCTGTGTTGGATGGGTGCAAAAACTTGTTATCACTCATGTAAAAACTTTGGGTTGCAAGGCACCTGCACTATGCCTTCCTCCCTGTGTGTGTGAGATCATTGTTATCTTCGTGAGAACCAGCCTCCTTTCCGTCTCACACACACACACACACACCCTGTCTGAACTGTCTGTTGAATTGTGTATATAAATAAAGAGATAGGGTGTCAAAACTTTGTAGTTTCACTGCAAAGTGGGCTACCCTTGTCACAAGTAACTCTGACTGTATCGTTCTTACCTCTGAGTTGACTAAATAATACCTAACATTTATTGGTCCTTCGTAGCCGGATTAATTCAATAACCTTATTTCTCTTTGCTTTAACAGTGACTCTGGGATCCGTGGCGGAAGCCTGACGTCGAGCGAAGCACCGCTGCACAGCCTCCATTAGCCGGAGTGGCTGAAAGTCCCGGTGTGTGTGAATTCACACCTGGCCAGTGGGTTATCGCCTTCCTCGGCGCGGGGTGACTCTCACAGGGTCCAGAGAGTCACCAAGAAGTCAACTCCAAGGTGAGACAGTTTTAAAATACAGTTCATAAGAAAAGTACTTAACAGTCGTTGGTAGTGCGTCGCCGGTAAGGACGCTGCATTCGAATGGTTTTATTCCACCGTGAAAGGGATAGTGACAAATTAAGGTAGGGCCCCGCCAAGAAGGGGGCCAAATAAAACGACTAAGGGTTATTCCTCTGCGAGGGAATAGAATAAGCGCTATAAAAGTAAAAAGAACGGAGTAAATTGAGCTCATAAAATAACACCAAGTTAACTTAGAAAAATTACAAGGTACCTGAAACTAACTGTGTGACTGTGTTGTGTGTATATATGGAGGACTAAGCATTTTAATAGAATCAGCAGGATTCTGCTAGTCCTGTGTTTTCTTTTGCCCAGATTAAAACTACGTACTGGTGACTTTGGAGATTAAGGTTGGATTTCATTCCAGAAAATTAACACCGCTGTGAATTAGTCGCAGTAGAAGGCCGTGTTAATGTCCTCTCCTTAAAGTCTCATGCCAGTGACCTTTTATCTGGGACATTCATACTACAATTAAACTAACATAAAACATAATGGGGAAAAAACAAAGTAAACAGAAAAATACTTTGGAGGGAGATGTAAAATGTATGGAGAATTATGTGGAAGGAGCAGGCATGATCTGCCATAGGTGGAATAAAAAACATGGGTTTTTGGGCAAATTAGAAACAAAGGCTGCCTTAAAATTACAAGGGGATCTAAAATTAGAAATAATGAAAACTAAAAAGAGACAAAAGACAGGACAAAGGAAGGTTGAATATAAACTATCAGAAAAATGGTTGGAACAGAGCAAGCTGAGAGACATACAGAGGCAGGATAAGAGGGAGAAGCGAAAAGAAAAGTTAACAGCCGCAGTTATGGTGCGGCAAGAGGAGGAGACTACAGCTGTTTTCAGACAGCAAAGGCGGCAGCCTCCAGGAGCGCAGCCGCCTGCTACACAGGCAGTGGTACAGCGTGAGGAGGAGGAAGAAGGCACAGCAGCAGCACCTCCTCAAACCCCCGACCAAAAGCCAGATAAATCAAGCAACCCTCTTAAAACAGAAGAACAGAGCTCCTGATCTCCTAATTTCTGGGGGAGCACAGGCGTACAAACTAGGAGTAAAAAAAAAAACCACTACTGACCCCGGCTTATACCCAAATGAAGCCTTAAAGGCTCATGAACAGAAATTCCATCCATCTGAAAAAAAAATAATAATAATAGAGGAAGACACATTTCCTCTTGTAGAAGTGGCCAATCCAAACATAGGTAACGCTGATAATCCACAGCCGCCAACCATTCTAGTATATAGGCCATGGACGCAGGAAGACAGAACTGCCGCTTTAAAAGGTATCCCAAACATACAGGAAGGTGTACCGGAATTTTTAGCAGCTATCACAGAACTCAGAGGAAGTTTCCATCTTAATGGCAGAGAAATGCACCAGTGTCTCTCTCAGCTCTTTGGCCATCGCTGGTGTAGAGTAGCCCGAGATTTCACTGGAAATGATGCCCAGGAAAATTCAATGGCGCACAATTCAGCAGATTTAAGAGATGCCTTACGCATCCTTTATGACTGAATCAGAACAGAATACACACAGACAGCAGATTACGGCAAAATCTCACAATGTAAACAGAAAGATGAGGAAGACCCACAAGATTTTTTGGATAGAATGAGACGTGTTTTCAGAGCAAACTCTGCTATACCATACAATGAGGTAGAAGGCGGGGCATATCAACAGCAGCTGAAGAGAGCGTTTTTGCAAGGATTAAAACCTGAGCTCAGACGATACATAGATAAACATTGGGTTCACCAGAATACAGGCACTGTCACCCAGGCGTTGGAATATGCAGACCATGCACACAAAACGCAACAACACAGGAAAACAGACACATTCACAATGCAAGATGGTTTAATAACATTGCAACAAGTGTCAGCACACTCATCAAGGGGGAGGGGAAGATTTAGAGGCGGGGGGAGCAGAGGAGGAGGAGAATTCAGAAACACACAAAGCATTGTGTGTCGGAGGTGTGGCAAAACAGGGCATTACGCCAGAGGATGCAAAGTAAACTTACAAAGCTCCAGAGCAAGAGATGAGAACTGTTGGCTTTGCAACAAGCAAGGACATATCGCAAGAGATTGTCAGGAGAAACCGGTATACAACCCCAACTCCAACTAAAATTGACAATTACCGCCTCAGCCCTCTGCAGGGGAAGAAGATAACTCTGATATGGAGGAAGTTGACATACAAGCAGCCTTAGAACTGATAGCGTTAAGCAAATCACAAGATTTACCCTACAAGAACATAATAATAAATGAAAAAGTGTACAACTGCTTGTGTGACACGGGGGCATGTAGGACAGTATTAACTGAACCCCCACCTGGAGTAAAATATTCTAACACTGCAGTACATGTTAGATCTGCAGCCGGTACATCAGAGGTCCATTATCTAAGCACACCGGTGATCATAAAAGAGCCTGAAACAGGATCCACATGCCAGGCTCCCGTTCTAATTAGTCAGAAATGTCCAGTAAATCTGCTAGGGAGAGACATTATGCAGAAGTTACACATAAACATCGTGTCTACAGAAACAGGCATGAAAGCTATTGTTGAGGAGGGAGCCCTAGTTGTGCACGGGTCCTCACAACCACACTATTACTGGTCTCTAGATCTAGGACCATCCCCAACAGCTAGAGAGCTGCTAAGAAAAACAAGAGAAAAACAAATTTTTCAACAAACTCAGTACATGCCAGACACTGAACTCCATGTGACTATGAGATACAAAAACACTGCAGGGCCAGATTATCAATATGACACTGTTTTTCATAGAGAGAATAATCAAACCGTTACCATACAAAATCTGTATGTTGACCCCAAAACAGGGAAATCCTCTGCCTCAGTCCTACTGTCGGAAAAACAACTACAACTGTTTAAAGACCACACCCCTCATCTATCACTGACTAAACCTGTAGGGGGTCAATGGAAGAATTCAGAACATTCTCTACAAAGAGCTGAGAGAGGGAGATATGAGGCATCAACAGACTCTGACTGGAAAATAGATCATAATACAGGGATCTGGAGACTCACTCTAGGGTGGGTGATCAGAGTACATCCAAAAACGCATATGGATGAAGCTGATTGAAAGCTACAGTGTCTGGTTGAAGAAAAACAAAATCTAAAACACTCTGCCTTGAAAGCTGTCCCACCTGAACTGTGGTCCCAATCATCAACTGATGTAGGATTAATAAAGGGGTTCCCACCATACAAGGTTAAACTAATATCTGAAAAAAGGCCATTAGTCCGTCAATACCCCTTAAAGCCAGAAGCCGAGGAAGGTATTAAGCCAGTAATACAGGACATGTTAAAATCAGGAATATTAAGAGAAACCCCTGAAGCTACGTGTAACACACCTATTTTTCCAGTGCAGAAAGCCAGCACAGGAAAGTGGAGAATGGTTCAAGATCTCTAACAAATAAATGATATTGTACAGCATGCAGCTCCAGATGTTTCAAATCCACACACATTGCTGCATTCACTGACCCCAGATAAAAAGTATTTCTCAGTAATAGATCTTAGTAATGCTTTCTTCACAGTACCACTGCATGAAGAATCACAGCATTTGTTTGGTTTTCAGTTTAAAGGAAAGAAATACACCTATACTAGGCTTCCACAAGGTTTCAGTGAAAGCCCACATGTATATACACAAGCATTAAGGTACTCAATGAGCACCTGCATAATACCAGAACACAGTCAAGTTCTGCTATATGTGGATGACATTTTAGTAGCATCAGACACAGAAAAACACTGTGAAGAGGCCACAATTACTGTGTTAAAGCACCTACACGAAACAGGCCACAAGGCGTCAAGAGATAAGCTGCAGTTTTGTAAAAATGAAGTAGTTTATTTAGGGCACACACTGTCACAGAATGGACGCTCCCTGCTGAATAGCAGAAAAACAGCCATACATGAAGCCCCAAAACCAATAACAAAGCAGCAAATGATGTCCTTTTTAGGACTTTGTAATTTCTGCAGAGAGTGGCTGCCCGACTATGCAGCCATAGTGCAACCATTACAATCTATGATTTATGGAACAAACATGACATTAAGGGACAAAATTATTTGGACAGAAGAGGGGGAAAAAGCATTTATTAACTTAAAGAACTTACTGCAAACCACAGTTACATTAGCCTTACCAGACTACAGCCAACCATTCACGCTGTGCGTGGACTCATGTCAGGGCTATATGAAAGCTGTACTGACACAACCCTTTGGGTCTAAAGATAGACCCCTAGCCTTTTACTCAAAGAAACTCGACGCGGTGGCCGGGGGTTTTCCTGCGTGTTTGCAAGCATGCTCTGCTGCCGCTGAAGCAGTGAAGCAAACAGCTGAAATAATTCTATGCCACCCGCTGACATTAAAAGTTCCCCATTCTGTTTCACTTGTTTTACTACAGACCTCACTTCCTTTTTTGACACATGCAAGACATATTGCATTAACTTCTCTACTACTCTCACAACCAAATATCACCTTGCAAAGATGTGGCCCGTTAAACCCAAGTACCTTAATACCTACGGCAGAGGACGGACAGCCACATTCATGTAAAGCAAAAGTAGAAGAGGACACCAAACCCAGACAGGACATTTCCCAAACGCCACTGCCTAACTCACAAACTGTGTTTGTAGATGGGTCCGCATCAAAAGATGAATATGGGAAAAATAGAGTTGGTTACGCAGTGACAACCATTGACAGCATAATAGAAGCTAAATCCTTGCCCAAAACATGCTCAGCCCAGACTGCAGAGTTGTATGCTGTAGTGAGAGCATGTGAACTACATGAGGGACAGATACTTACTATATACACAGACAGCCAATACGTTTTTGGATCAGTACATCACCATGCTAAAATCTGGCAGAATAGAGGTTTTAAAACATCATCAGGAACAGAGTTAACACATTTTAATCTTTTGAAAAGATTATTATCAGCAATACAGCTACCTGGTAAAATAGCACTCTGTAAATGTAAGGCTCACCAAACAGATTCTAGCACAGAAACAAAGGGGAATACTTTTGCTGACATAACTGCAAAGAAAGCAGCAACAGAACCCCTAACACTAAAAATGACTGACCTGCTATTTATAGACATGTCAGTACTGAAAGATGCGCAACAGACAGCAACCAGTACTGAAATAAAGGCCTGGCTGAAAAGAGGGGCTGAGAAAAAAGATGATATATACCACATAGAAAACAAACCCGTTTTACCAAAAAATCTATATAAAACGGCGGCAGTGGTGACTCATGGTAAATGCCACGTGTCACAGAGAAATATGTCACATCTGGTGAAACATCAATTCTATGCTTTAAATTTTTCTGACTATGCAAAGAATTTTTGTAGATCATGTATTATCTGCTGCAAACATAATCCACAGGGGAACATGAGACCCAAAAGAGGCCAGTTCCCAGCAGCAATTCATCCCTTTCACACAATACACATGGATTTCATAGAATTATCATGGTCAGGGGGAAATAAATATTGTTTAGTGGTTATAGATGCATTTTCAAAGTGGGTTGAGATGTATCCTGCAAAACACTGTGATGCGCTCATGGTGGCAAAAAGTTTAGTGACACATTTCTTCCCTACATATGGTATCCCAAAAATCATAAGATCAGATAATGGGACTCATTTTGTAAATAATGTAATAGAACTGTGCTCTAAAGCATTAGGGTTTCAGTTAAAAAATCATTGTTCTTACCACCCACAATCTGCTGGGCTGGTTGAACGAACAAATGGGACAATAAAAAACAGACTGAGAAAAACAGTTGAGGAGACAGGCAGACCGTGGCCAGACTGTCTGTCTCTGGTCAAACTATGGATGAGAATAACTCCAAATCAATCTGGGCTCACTCCATTTGAAATAGTACATGGCAGACCGTTTCCTCTGCCTTCTGATATGAATGAAATAGAGAAAGCACAACAGGAAACTTCATTAGCTGAGTGGATGAACAAAATGTTGCAGACAAAAGAAGCACAAATGTCCAGTGGTCTGCCGATAACCTCTGCTCCTATCCCACAGAACGACCTGAGGCCTGGAGACCTGGTCCTGATTAAGACACTCCACAGGAATGATTGGAGCACCCCCTGCTGGAAAGGGCCGTTTCAAGTGCTCCTGACAACGCCCACAGCTCTGAAAATAGCAGAGAGGCCTTCCTGGATCCATAAAAGCCACTGTGAGCCAGTTTTGCCGTTACAGGAGCCAAACCAACCGACGGGGTAAGCAGAAGGAAGTCCGGATTCAAAGGGGTTGGAGGACCCATATGGCCCAGCGTCTCAAACCGGTGAAGAAAACAGCTGATCTGCGCCCAATTATAAAATGGCTCTCTGTAACATGTGGACAGGACTGATAAGCCTGAGCTTAATTCTGGTAGCAGGACTCTTTCTCTATCTAAAGCAGGATCCACAGGAGGGGATACCGAACCAGAAGAGATGGACATCAGACGGGACCCATCTCAGACCACTGACGGAAGGACATGACACACACCCATTTCTGCAAAATTACTGGTATCGTTATGTGTATGACACAGCTAAAGCTCAAAATAAAACTGATTGTTATGTGTGTTCTATAATGCCCGTGCATTTCCAAGGCCCCACTATATATGTCAAAGCTATGAACCTCACCGAGACAAGTTGCGCCATATCAATGGGCCTGATAGGATATACAGATAAACAGTTCTTTCTTATGCCAAACCAATCTTTCATATTTAACACTTCTGGAATGTGGACAGATAAAAATCAGATCGTTGTGAATTATACACTGCGCAGTGACCAGAGATTAAATTACAGCTGTGACCCAGAAAACTGCACTTGCGACAGAAAACAATGGCAACCTCTCAACATTACAGGGATATCAGAACCATTCAAAGCATATGTAACAGACCCCGGAAACCATCGACACTGCATAAGACAAAATATTACAGGAAATCATACTCATTTTGTAGGGAATACTACGAAATGTAACTACTTCTACACTTACAGGAATAATCCCGGAAACGGCACATACTGGATAGAAGGGGTGGCATGGTTATGTGGTAATAATGCTTATTATGTACTTCCACCCAGTTGGTATGGTGTATGTGCCCCAGTTTTCACATCAGATCACACTGTGATACTTAGTAAGCAGACTATAGTTATACCACATAGGAGGTCAAAAAGGGAAATAGATGTTAAACCACATGACCCCATTTGGGGAACAAATGTCCCAGATGAATTTAAACTTTGGTCTAAAGATGATAAAACATTATCTCTCTTACCCTGGTTAGGTGTGGGCAAATTAATGCTGCGCGTGGAAACTTTAAGTTATCGATTTGGATTGTTTCTAAATAACTCCATAATAGTAGAAGAGGGTCAAAATACAGAAATAAGCGCTATGCGAGCCATGGTAATTCAGAACCGCATGGCTTTGGATATTATAACAGCATCAACGGGGGGCGTTTGTGTTCTATTGAATAACACCTGTTGCACATATATCCCAGATAATATACACTCTGCAAACATAACGGGAGCATTAAACAACCTACGGAATCTGCAAAATGTCATGGCACATGACCACCCAGATCCTAACTCTTCTTGGTTAGATTGGATGCTCACAGGGGGATGGATAAATCTGTTTAAGGTTCTCCTGGTTGCAGTAATAGCATGCATGGGCCTTCTGTGTCTCCTGTCAATATGTATTATCCCATGTTGCAAATGCATGGTACAAAGAATAGTAACTCAGTCAGTCACGGTGGCATATGCAACACTGAACCAGGTAGAAATGCACGAAAATGAAGGGGACGATTATGATGACATGTTGTAAATAAATCACATCAAAAGCCTGAGTGTACTCATACATTGTATTTCATAAAATGACCTTACAGCAGAAAATCGAAAGAAGTTGTTGCTTAAGTGAAATGAGAAAAAGTACAATGATGACATAAACAGGGCAGATTTTTAAATTCCTTTATTATGTTTCACTGTTTTCATTAATTAAGTATTATTCTTTTGTTTTTATGATTTCAAGTATTATTCTTTTGTTTTTATGATTTCAAGTATTATTCTTTTATTTTTATGATTTCAAGTATTATTCTTTTATTTTTATGATTTCAAGTATTATTCTTTTATTTTTATGATTTCAAGTATTATTCTTTTATTTCAAGTATTATTCTTTTATTTTTATGATTTCAAGTATTATTCAACATTTAACTTTTCATGGTCGCCGAGGGCGGCGGGGCCGTATGAGTATTTCCCACAAAATATAATCTGTTTACCGTCCGTGGGTTTTCGCTCATACAGAGTATTTTTCTTACTCGTTTTTATATTAAATGTTTTTACTTGTGATAAAAGGAGGGACTGTTGGATGGGTGCAAAAACTTGTTATCACTCATGTAAAAACCTTGGGTTGCAAGGCACCTGCACTATGCCTTCCTCCCTGTGTGTGTGAGATTATTGTTATCTCTGTGTGAACCAGCCTCCTTTCCGTCTCACACACATACACCCTGTCTGAACTGTCTGTTGAATTGTGTATATAAATAAAGAGATAGGGTGTCAAAACTTTGTAGTTTCACTGCGAAGTGGGCTACCCTTGTCACAAGTAACTCTGACTCTATCGTTCTTACCTCTGAGTTGACGAAATAATACCTAACATCTCCCCTGTGTGGGTTTTTGTGTGCTGGTTTAAAGTAGTTTTTTGGGTAAATATTTTCCCACAAAGATCACTCTTATAAGGTTTGTCTCCTGTGTGGATTTTCATGTGCTTGCCCAAATTGGACTTCTTTGAAAATCTCTTTTCACATGCATCACAATCAAAGGGTTTTTCTGCTGAGTGGATTCTCATGTGTATGTTTAAATCTGACTTGGAGGCAAACCTTTTCCCACAACCATCACAACTAAAAGGTTGATCTCCTGTGTGGATTCTCATGTGGTTGTTTAAAAGTGACTTGTAGGCAAGTCTTTTTCCGCAACTATCACAACCAAGGGACTTCTCCCCTGTGTGGGTTTTTATGTGCTGGTTTAAAGTTGTTTTACGGATAAATCATTTCCCACAAACATTACAACTAAGGGATTTCTCCCCTGTGTGGCTTTTTGTGTGTGGGACTAAATGTGACTTCTGGGAAAATCTTTTTGCATGTAGCGACAGTTGACAGTCACTGGCGTTGACTTTGCAGCAATCCCTCATACTGAGCATGCATGTAGCGACAGCGGAGAGGAAAAACTCCCTTTTAACAGGAAGAAACCTCCAGCAGAACCAGGCTCAGTGTGAGCGCCCATCTGCCATGACCGACTGGGGGTTTGAGAGAACAGAGCAGACACACAAAGAGAACAAAGAAGCACTGATCCAGGAGTACTTTCTATGGGAAGGAAAAGTAAATGTTAATGGATGTAGCTCCTTTAGTCGTTTCACTTAGAAAGAAAGAACAGATAAACTCTGAGCCAGTTTTCAAGGTTAGAGAATGAAAGAGAGCACATAGAGTTAGTCAGAGTAAAAGCTCAGTCAGTAGCCATGTCTAGGAGAGAGAAAGGGTTAAACACTGAAAGACAGGGTCATGTGTATCATCGGTAGAAGGTGAGCATTAAGTTGTTGCCAGCAGAAGCTTGGATGATGCCCCTATCCAGAAAGGTGTTACAGGTAGACACAGAGTCAGGCCAGTTGTAGCTTCTAGGAAGAGAAAAGAGAGAACAAAGTTAAAAGCTGAAATAACAGCAAATAATGCAAAATTGGAGAGTAGTGCGAGAATGTAGCGAACAGGGTGAAAGTCTCTTTATGTCCTCCAGAAGGCTAAGCCTATAGGAGCATAACTACAGAGATAACTCAGGATAACCTAAGCCACTCCAACTATAAGCTTTATCAAAAAGGAAAGTTTTAAGCCTAGCCTTAAAAGTAGACTGGGTGTCCGCCTCACGGACTAAAACTGGGAGCTGGTTCCACAGGAGAGGAGCTCGATAACTAAAGGATCTGCCTCCCATTCTACTTCTAGAGACTCTAGGAACCACCAGTAAACCTGCAGTCTGAGAACAAAGTGCTCTGTTAGGAACGTATGGAACCATCAGATCTCTGATGTGTGATGGAGCTAGATCTAGAATTACATGCATTATGAACAAATTTATCTTAGAACTAGAGAAGAAAATCTGATAAATATTATCAGTGAACAGTACAGTAGGTAAAATCAGAGATGCCACAATGGTGTGATAACCTGGACTGTAAATATGTTGGTTTCACGGTGTCATGGTATCAATGTGAAATTCTAAAACACAAAGGTATCCAATGATTTAATTGTCTTTCTTTATGGTGGCGCAGTTGGTAGCATTGTTACCTGGCAGCAAGAAGGTCCTGGGATCAACTCCTGGCCGGGGGGTCCTTCTGAATTGAGTTTGCATGTTCTCCCCATGCATGCGTGGGTTCTCACTGGGTACTCCAGCTTCCTCCCACAATCCAAAAACATGCTTGTTAGGTTAATTGGTCTCTCTAAATTGCCCTTAGGTGTGTGTTGCCCTGCGTTGGAATAAAAAATTACTGACTGTTTTGAAGATTTTGATAACTGTTGATGTTTTTATTAGAAAGCTTGATCCTTTTGATGGGTTATGATTTTACTCAGAATGTCTCTTTACTCCTGTCTTACAGATAAATGCTTTTTAAGGCAAACAAGGGCATTTTTATTTTAGGTATAATATACAACAAATCTAAGATCAACAGCAGAAGAGAAACTTTGCTGCTGGAAGGTTTTAAAAACAGCTCATCTCAAGTCCATGATTCACTGGAACGTCTGTGCAGCACCTTTATGGCCGAACGGCATCCGTAAAAACTCAAAAAAACCCAAAAGGAGCGATTTTCACTTCTGTTAATGGCGGCTCATTACCTATTTTACAACTTTCAATTGGTATATGGGTTAGGTTGATTTTAGTGGCTCAGCACGAGCCCCAAGGGCATTGTTTTAACAAGTTTGGCTTAAGGAAACCTATAAAAAACCTCCTAAAATCATTTGGAACCAGGCAACAAGACTTTTTACCACCAACGAAAAACCCAGAAATGAGGTGACTCAAATAATTCACCACAATAAATTATTGTTCACAATAAATCTAGAATTTTATATGCTTTATTTAATTTTGCAGGTGTCAGTAACAGATTAACAATCAGCAAAATTGAATAATAGAAATAAATCAATCAACTTAACCTATCTTTCCCTAATGCTGAAACTGGTAAGGCTGAAGAGGCTTTGGAGACGGAGGCTCACCATGGATCCGACTGGAGTGATTTCTTCAGTAGGCCACAAGTGATTGTTTTCTTGGATGAGAGGCAAATCTTCAGTTTTCTTCCTCTAAGTGGACAGGCACTGATGCTTGGGGTTTCAATGGCAAAGTTGAAAAAAAAAAATTTTCAATTTAAAAAACTAAAACTTTGTTGGCATATGTTTCAAATGTCGGTAGCTTCCAGAGCCTGAATAGTTGAAGGAAACCTTTGAGGTGTAATTGAGGTTGGTTCAGGATTTCCAGAAGCCTGAAACTTAGAGCAATCAGTTGTTCACTGACCAAGTTCACTTCAGTTTTCTTGGTAAAAATGCGACAGATGAAATTCAGATTCTCAATTCTGAGTTGCAGCTCTTCTCAGGGCACACGGGTTGATCCTCTCTATAATGCAGAATTGTCAGCGGGGCTGCATCTCCGGTCTTCTGATTCATCTGTAGCTTCTTTCTTTGTCCCATCTTGTTCGCTGGTCTTCTGCAAGGAAACGACCCCATTTCTTTCTTTGGCAGAGTTTTTATAGTGCAGATAGCCTCACTGCTCATCCCTTGTTGCCGGGCAGGCTATCCCATCATTGAGTTACACGGTCGCCGTGACTTTTCGGTGCCGTCTCCTGGCCTCCGTAGACAGAGTCGTAAACATCCCCCAGCTGGCTCCCTGTGTTATGACTTTTGCCTGTTTTTTGACCTTCATGACTCCCGCTCCCATCCTGGTCCGATGACTTTTGCCTGTTTTTCGAACTTCAGACTGATGAAAACAGCATGAACCTGGCTTCTCGTTTCTCACTCCCATGCTTGTTATGACTTGATCTTGCTCGTTGACCTTCCATCCATGCCCAGTTCCCGTGAGCTGGCTCTGCCCCTCCCGTCCTAATGTTATGTCTCTGCCGCCTCTGGCTCCCAAGCCATGGTGCCCTCCTTATCTGCTCAGCCTCAAGCTTTCTAACACCATTTCTCTGCTTCTTGCTCTCATACCAGTTATAGCTAAAAAAAAAACCATCACTTCATTTTTATGAATACATCACAATTGATTAACATTACCACTCTTCATTACATTTAATAATTGTAGAGACATAGAAAATCATCATACATGTTGCTTTGATTATACTTGTAGTTTTCTACTTCTGAAAAAGATAAGACAGTTAAGACTTCTGAAAAAGATAAGACAGTGACAGTTAATGTGTGACTTTAAAACTGTATTATAATCTTAACTGAGAAAAAACGTGCTCATGCTCGAAAACCCTCCATTGTGGCAGAATTACAACAATTCTGCAAAAATTAGTGGACCAACATTCCTCCATAGGGCTGTAAAAGACTCATTGCATGTTATAGCAAATGCTTTATTGCAGTTGTTCCTGTTGAGGGTTAGCCCAACCAGTTATTAGGTTTAGGTGGCAAACACTTTTTCACCACTATCTATCTGGTGTATATCCACTCCCGGGCAAACTAAATAAGCGAGCTGCTGCTGCTTTTCAGAACAAGCAACTGGGACTTCCATGAATCTGCCACTATTGGCTAGCTAAACTGATAACAGACGTGGAAAAACATTGCTTCCTGGGACCTACGCAATATGGTGTAAAGAGGGTCTTAAATTATGCTTAATAATCATAACCAGCAAAGGGTTTATCTTTTATTTCATCAAAAAAGTGTCTCTCCAGTTTGGATTCTTGTGTGTATGTTTAAAGATGACTTGAAGGCAAAGAAGTTGCCACAAGCATCTGAACCAAATGTTTTTTCTCTCCTGTGTGGATTTGTCATGTGTTTGTATAAATATGATTTTGAAGCACAACTTTTTCCACATGCATCACAAGCAAATGTTAATCTCCTGTGTGGATTTTCATGTGTCTATCTAAATTTGACTTCCAGGAAAATCTCTTTCCACATGCATCACAGGCGAAGGGTTTGTCTTCTGTGTGGATTTTCATGTGTTTGTCTAAATTTGACTTCCAGGCAAATCTTTTTCCACATGCATCACAACTAAAAGGTTTGTCTCCTGTGTGAATTCTCATGTGCGTGTTTAGTTGTGACTTGACTGCAAATCGTTTTCCACATGCATCACAACCAAAAGGTTTATCTCCTGTGTGGATTGTCATGTGTTTATCTAAAGTTGACTTTTGCACAAAGCTTTTTCCACATACATCACAACCAAAGGGTTTGTCTCCTGTGTGGATTCTCATGTGTGTGTTTAATTGTGACTTGAAGACAAATCTTTTTCCACATGCATCACAACCAAAAGGTTTATCTCCTGTGTGAATTCTCATGTGTGTGTTTAATTTTGATTTGACTGCAAATCGTTTACCACATGCATCACAACCAAAAGGTTTATCTCCTGTGTGAATTCTCAAGTGTGTCTTTAAATCTGACTTGTAGTGAAATCTTTTTCCACATACATCACAACCAAAGGGTTTGTCTCCTTTGTGAATTCTCATGTGCTTTTTTAAAACTGACTTGTAGCAAAATCTTTTTCCACATACATCACAACCAAAAGGTTTATCTCCTGTGTGAATTCTCATGTGTGTGTTTAATTTTGATTTGACTGCAAATCGTTTACCACATGCATCACAACCAAAAGGTTCATCTCCTGTGTGGATTCTCATGTGTTTATCTAAAGTTGACTTCTGCACAAATCTTTTTCCACATGCATCACAACCAAAGGCTTTGTCTCCTTTGTGAATTCTCATGTGTATGTTTAAAGTTGACTTCTGCACAAAGCTTTTTCCACATACATCACAACCAAAGGCTTTGTCTCCGTTGTGAATTCTCATGTGTATGTTTAAAGTTGACTTCTGCACAAAGCTTTTTCCACATACATCACAACCAAAGGGTTTGTCTCCTGTGTGGATTCTCATGTGTGTGTTTAATTGTGACTTGAAGACAAATCTTTTTCCACATGCATCACAACCAAAAGGTTTATCTCCTGTGTGAATTCTCATGTGTGTGTTTAATTTTGATTTGACTGCAAATCGTTTACCACATGCATCACAACTAAAAGGTTTATCTCCTGTGTGAATTCTCAAGTGTGTGTTTAAATCTGACTTGTAGTGAAATCTTTTTCCACATACATCACAACCAAAGGGTTTGTCTCCTTTGTGAATTCTCATGTGCTTTTTTAAAACTGACTTGTAGCAAAATCTTTTTCCACATACATCACAACCAAAAGGTTTATCTCCTGTGTGAATTCTCATGTGTGTGTTTAATTTTGATTTGACTGCAAATCGTTTACCACATGCATCACAACCAAAAGGTTCATCTCCTGTGTGGATTCTCATGTGTTTATCTAAAGTTGACTTCTGCACAAATCTTTTTCCACATGCATCACAACCAAAGGCTTTGTCTCCTTTGTGAATTCTCATGTGTATGTTTAAATTTGACTTGTAGGCAAATCTTTTTCCACATGCATCACAACTAAAGGGTTTCTCCCCAGTATGGACTTTTGTGTGTTGTTTTAAATTATATTTCCTGGTAAAACCTTGACCACACTCACCACAATTAAACGTTTTACTACCTTTCTGGACATTTGTCACTGAATCTATAATTTTCTTTTCTCTGAAACAAGTCTCATTACCGGAACAATCTGAAGACGTTAATCTTGGATGACATGTCATGTGACTCTGAAGAGAGCGTCTGTTAGCAAATTTTCCTCCACACTCAGAGCAGCTCAAAGATTTGTTGACAGTGTTTCTGCCTGACCCTGGAGTCCTGCTCTCCTTCCAATCCTCCTCACTGTCTTCAGTTTCAGAGTCTGATAAGTGTTTAAGCTCAGATTTATGATACTTCACATCATCCTCACTGTCTTCAGTTTCAGAGTCTGACAAGTGTTTAAGCTCAGATTCATGATGCTTCACATCCTCTTCATCATCTTCACTGTCTTTAGTCAGTGAATAGTTGGAAAAGCCTCCATGAGTATTTAGATCTGGGTTTATGCTGGTTTCTGATGTTCCACAGTCCTCTACTTTAATTTCTGCTTTTATCTGGTCAGTTGAGCTGCTGCTTGGAAGATCTCTGTCGTCTGTCTGGTGTTGATGAAGCTGAGAGAACAGAGGTTTCTCTTCATCCTCTTCACTCGTCATATGAACAACAGTTACTGGAAACCTGGTATCATCAGTCTCCTCCTTCACATTCAGTTGCTCTCCATCCTGGCTGGCCCAGATTCTTTCACTTTCCTCCTTTATGTGGAGGAGCTCCAGCTCCTGTTGGTCCATATCAGGACTCTGTTCTTCAGGAGCCTCTTCTTTAAAATCTGCAGACATCATTGAAAGACATTACATGCATTATGAACAACTTTACCTTGACAATGTTACAAAGATAATAAAGATTAGAACAATCTGATGTACGCTCACCGGCCAGCTGCTCGTTAACACAAATTTCCAATCAGCCAATCACATGGCAGCAACTCAATGTATTTAGGCATATAGACATTGTCAAGACAATCTGCTGCAGTTCAAACCGAGCATCAGAATGGGGAAGAAATGTGATTTAAGTGACTTTGAACGTGGCATGGTTGTTGGTGCCAGATTGCTGGTCTGAGTATTTCAGAAACTGCTGATCTACTGGGATTTTTAAGGATTACCTTCTCTAGGGTTTACAGAGAATGGTCCGAAAAAGAGAAAATATCCAGTGAGAGGCAGTTCTGTGGGAGCAAATGCCATGTTGATGCCAGAGGTCAGAGGAGAATGGCCAGACTGGTTTGAGCTAATAGAAAGGCAACAGTAACTCAAATAACCACTCGTTATTGTACTGTATTGCACCGACTACGCCAAAACAAATTCCTTGTATGTCCAAAAACGTACTTGGCAATAAAGCTTTTCTGATTCTGATTCTGATTCTGATTACAACCAAGGCATGCAGAAGAGCATCTTTGAACCTACAACACGTCGAACCTTGAGGCAAATAGGCTATAGCAGCAGAAGACCACACCAGGTGCCACTCCTGGCAGCTAAGAACAGGAAACTGAGGCTACCATTCGCACAGGCTCACCAAAATTGGACAATAGAAGATTGGAAAAATGTTGCCTGGTCTGACGAGTCTCGATTTCTGCTGCAACATTCAGATGGTGGGGTCAGAATTTGGCTTCAATAACCTGAACGCCTGGATACATACTGCCTTATATCAATGGTTCAGGCTGGTGGTGTGGGTGATATTTTCTTGGCACATTTGGGGCCCCTTAGTACCAATTGAGCATCGTTTCAACGCCACAGCCTACCTGAGTATTGTTGCTGACCATGTCCATCCCTTTATGACCACAGTGTACCCATCTTCTGATGGTTACTTCCAGCAGGATAACACGCCATGTCATGAAGTACGAATCATCTCAGACTGGTTTCTTGAACATGACAATGAGTTCACTGTTCTCAAATGGCCTCCACAGTCACCAGATCTCAATCCAATAGAGCACCTTTGGGATGTGGTGGAATGGGAGATAACAACTGAAAATATGTCTTATAGTCTAGGTTCTTCAAAGTAGCCACCTTTTGCTTTGATTACTGCCCCGCACACTCTTGGCATTCTGTTGATGAGCTTCAAGAGGTAGTCACCTGAAATGGTTTTCACTTCACAGGTGTGCCCTGTCAGGTTTAATAAGTGGGATTTCAAGCCTTATAAATGGGTTTGGGATCATCAGTTGTGTTGTGGAGGAGGTGGATACAGTACACAGCTGATAGTTCTACTGAATAGACTGTTAGAATTTGTATTATGGCCAGAAAAAAAAGCAGCTAAATAAAGAAAAACGAGTGGCCATCAATACTTTAAGAAATGAAGGTTAGTCAGTCCTAACAACAGGAAAAACTTTGAAAGTGTCCAAGTGCAATCGCAAAAACCATTAAACGCTACAAACAAACTGGCTCACATGAGGACCACCCCAGGAAAGGAAGACCAAGAGTCACCTCTGCTGCGGATGATAAGTTCATCCGAGTCACCAGCCTCAGAAATCGCAGGTTAACAGCAGCTCAGATTAACAGGTCAATGCCACACAGAGTTCTAGCAGCAGACGCATCTCTAGAATAACTGTTAAGAGGAGACTGTGTGAATCAGGCTTTCATGGTAAAATAGCTACTAGGAAACCACTGCTGAGGACAGGCAACAAGCAGAAGAGACTTGTTTGGGCTAAAGAACACAAGGAATGGACATTAGACCAGTGGAAATCTGTGCTTTGGTCTGATGAGTCCAAGTTTGAGATCTTTGGTTCCAACCACCGTGTCTTTGTGCGGCGCAGAAGAGGTGAACGGATGGACTCTACATGCCTGGTTCCCACCGTGAAGCATGGAGGAGGAGGTGTGATGGTGTGGGGGTGCTTTGCTGGTGACACTGTTGGGGATTTATTCAAAATTGAAGGCATACTGAACCAGCAAATAACAACTGGACTATAACAGTAGAGGACGGATGGATGTTTAGGTAAATGTTACCGATCATTTATTGTCACCGAGGTGGACTGCTAGGCCATATCACCCAGCCCTACATTGTATGATGTAAAAGGGTCTTAAATTATGCTTAAATTTTTTCCACAATCATAACCAGTAGGGGCTTTTCTTTACTGTAAATTCTAGTGTGTTTGTTTAGATTTGAATTTTTTGAAGTGTTTACCACATTTATCACATCCAAAACGTTTCTCTTCAGTTCGGATCCTTGTGTGTTTGTTTAAAGATGACTTGAAGGAAAAAATGTTACCACAAGCATCTCAACCAATGGGATTTTCTCTCCTGTGTGGATTTGTCACGTGTTTGTATGAATATGATTTTAAAGCAAAACGTTTTCCACACACAAGCAAATTATTCTGTGTGGATTCTCATGTGTATTTTTAATTGTGACTTCCAGGCAAATATTTTTCTACATGCATCACAGCCAAAAGGTTTGTCTCCTGTGTGGACTCTCATGTGTGTCTAACTTTAACTTACAGCGGCCTGTCTTGTGTACCTTTAAAGGCTTTTGTGAGCTTCTGAAGGCAGGCTCAGAAGCTTCACTTTAGGAAGTTAAAACTTTCCTTTTATTTTCTTTTTGTCAAAAACCTGAAACTAAGGAAGCTTAGATAGCTTTTATTCAAAAACCAACAACACCCGGCTTAATGTCGCTTCCCCTTTCCCTGGCTGAGCTGGGTTGCAACATTTAATGGGGGCGCGTCCTGGATCTTAATGTAATCCTGGTGACTGAACCAAAAAAAGTAAAAAATATACACACGGCCACCGGCCGTAACAACGCAGCTCCTCTCTTGGGATGAACGAGACAAGTTTAACTCCCTTAACAGACCTGTTGTTACTAAATCATTTCAAGGCAGGAGGAAGCATAAAGCTTTGATTATAAAAAACAACTAAAGGTTTTATTAAATCCCCTTTATTACATTAATAACACAAACATATCTTGGTGCCACTACCAGCCACTAGGGGGCAATATTCTTCCCAAACCAAACAAGAAGAACTAGTTGATTGTGGAGGTGTTATGGTGTAGTTAGTTTTGTTGATTGAGGTGGGTGCAGATGAAAGTTAAAATCTGGTAATTCAGCAGATAAACTGACCGACAATCAGGCCCCCAAGCACTAACTGCTATTTTTAAAAAAATAGTGTTGGCATGAAGAAGGAAACATCCAAACCTAATCTGTGCAGCAGAACTCTGGGCTGGAAAACATCATCTGGTGTCTCTTCCTCTGCTGCGTCCTGCCGCTGTTTGAGCTCCTGCTTCCCTCCAGTTTCTTTGACCAGATGTTCCTCAAGCTGCTGGACTTCTTTCCAGAGTTCATCAACTGCTGCTGCTGCAGCTCTCTTACAGCTTTATCAACACTCCCGCTTCTGGGCTGCTGACGAACAGAGAACAAAGGATGAAGAACCCGGAAGAGATCCACGTGTTTGGGAAGAGGGGGCGGGGCCAGCGGAACCGGAAATCATGACTAAATGTATTATTGTTTTCCACACCTCAAGGAGAATAAAGTAGTGTCTGTACTTCCACTTAGAAAACGCAATCTTCCCTCCAGACCCGCCATTGTTGCAGCTTACATCTGCTAGTTTACCTGAGCAGGGCTGCTGGGGGCGTTTCTGTGTAAACTGAACTCTGCCTCTGATTGGTTTACCTTGAAAGCCTCCTCTATCTTCTTCTTCTTTTATATTGGCGGTTCGCAAACAACTGAAGGAGGCATTACCGCCACCAACTGGTAAGGAGTGTGGACCACATGACATCTATACATACTTATACATACCCCTACATACACTAAATCCTACAACTTACAATGTTTTAAAAAATACAATATTAAATGCTTCTATAATAGCATTATAGAAAGATTACATTAATCAATACTACCATTTATATCCACTTTTTGTAGTTTTATTTCACTATTATTCCTAAAGGTTTGCCAATCTGCATATCTAAAGCACCATTTTTTCATCCCATTTATACAATATTTCTCTATATGTAGTTTTACTTCAGTCATAATAGGAAAGTGATCACTTCCTATAGTTGTTTTATTGATTACTTTCCATTAACACCTGCTAGAGAATCTGAAACTAATGTTAAATCAATTTCCGACACTGTATTTTCTCTCAAATTAATTTTTGTCCCACTCCCATCGTTCAAAACTACCAAATATTTCACATCCATTATTTCTTCAACTACACCCCATTTTGATCATTATGATCACTCCATGGTGAGCTATGTCCATTAAAATCCCCACAAATCACTTTATCCTCTAAATACTTCCCAAATTCCTCCATTAGATCTAAAGAAAGTCTTAAAATAATAAATTCTAACTCTTTTCCTTTATCTCAAACTCTAAATTGAATCCCCTTTTTAATGAATAATATACATCCTCCTCCTGATGATCCGTCTCTATCTCTTCTAATGCTTTCATATCCTTTGATAACAAAATCAAGATTTGGTTTCAGCCAAGTTTCCTGATTGCATATAATATCTAATTCTTCTTTAAAATCCCTAATAAATCCTTTAAACTGTTGCCCATTTGAAATTAGACTTCTATCATTCCATTGTAAGACGATCAATTTGTTCTTTCTTCCAGTCCTCCCACCCTCCCTTCTTCCTCTAATCTCTTATTTATGTGCTCCCATGATATATCCTTAATACTGTAAAACCTCTCTGCTCCTTTCACGATTATTTTGATTTTATCTGTCTTGTGCTTAACTTGATCTGTACAATTAATTACATCAGCAATAAACAGCATCATCTTTTCAACTGTCAGTACTGTGTCTGATCTAATCTGCCTTTGCTCTGGTGTTGGACTCAGCTGAACTTTTCCTGGAACATATTTTATTCCTGGAACAGCAGCTCAGATTAACAGGTCAATGGCACACAGAATTCTAGCAGCAGACGCATCTCTAGAATAACTGTTAAGAGGAGACTGTGTGAATCAGGCCTTCATGGTAAAATAGCTACTAGGAAACCACTGCTGAGGACAGGCAACAAGCAGAAGAGACTTGTTTGGGCTAAAGAACACAAGGAATGGACATTAGACCAGTGGAAATCTGTGCTTTGGTCTGATGAGTCCAAGTTTGAGATCTTTGGTTCCAACCACCGTGTCTTTGTGCGGCGCAGAAGAGGTGAACGGATGGACTCTACATGCCTGGTTCCCACCGTGAAGCATGGAGGAGGAGGTGTGATGGTGTGGGGGAGCTTTGCTGGTGACACTGTTGGGGATTTATTCAAAATTGAAGGCATACTGAACCAGCAAATAACAACTGGACTATAACAGTAGAGGACGGATGGATGTTTAGGTAAATGTTACCGATCATTTATTGTCACCGAGGTGGACTGCTAGGCCATATCACCCAGCCCTACGTTGTATGATGTAAAAGGGTCTTAAATTATGCTTAAATTTGTTCCACAATCATAACCAGTAGGGGCTTTTCTTTACTGTAAATTCTAGTGTGTTTGTTTAGATTTGAATTTTTTGAAGTGTTTACCACATTTATCACATCCAAAACGTTTCTCTTCAGTTCGGATCCTTGTGTGTTTGTTTAAAGATGACTTGAAGGAAAAAATGTTACCACAAGCATCTCAACCAATGGGATTTTCTCTCCTGTGTGGATTTGTCACGTGTTTGTATGAATATGATTTTAAAGCAAAACGTTTTCCACACACAAGCAAATTATTCTGTGTGGATTCTCATGTGTATTTTTAATTGTGACTTCCAGGCAAATATTTTTCTACATGCATCACAGCCAAAAGGTTTGTCTCCTGTGTGGACTCTCATGTGTGTCTAACTTTAACTTACAGCGGCCTGTCTTGTGTACCTTTAAAGGCTTTTGTGAGCTTCTGAAGGCAGGCTCAGAAGCTTCACTTTAGGAAGTTAAAATCCTCCTTTTATTTTCTTTTTGTCAAAAACCTGAAACTAAGGAAGCTTAGATAGCTTTTATTCAAAAACCAACAACACCCGGCTTAATGTCGCTTCCCCTTTCACTGGCTGAGCTGGGTTGCAACATTTAATGGGGGCGCGTCCTGGATCTTAATGTAATCCTGGTGACTGAACCAAAAAAAGTAAAAAATATACACACGGCCACCGGCCGTAACAACGCAGCTCCTCTCTTGGGATGAACGAGACAAGTTTAACTCCCTTAACAGACCTGTTGTTACTAAATCATTTCAAGGCAGGAGGAAGTATAAAGCTTTGATTATAAAAAACAACTAAAGGTTTTATTAAATCCCCTTTATTACATTAATAACACAAACATATCTTGGTGCCACTACCAGCCACTAGGGGGCAATATTCTTCCCAAACCAAACAAGAAGAACTAGTTGATTGTGGAGGTGTTATGGTGTAGTTAGTTTTGTTGATTGAGGTGGGTGCAGATGAGAGTTAAAATCTGGTAATTCAGCAGATAAACTGACCGACGATCAGGCCCCCAAGCACTAACTGCTATTTTTAAAAAAAATAGTGTTGGCATGAAGAAGGAAACATCCAAACCTAATCTGTGCAGCAGAACTCTGGGCTGGAAAACATCATCTGGTGTCTCTTCCTCTGCTGCGTCCTGCTGCTGTTTGAGCTCCTGCTTCCCTCCAGTTTCTTTGACCAGATGTTCCTCAAGCTGCTGGACTTCTTTCCAGAGTTCATCAACTGCTGCTGCTGCAGCTCTCTTACAGCTTTATCAACACTCCCGCTTCTGGGCTGCTGACGAACAGAGAACAAAGGATGAAGAACCCGGAAGAGATCCACGTGTTTGGGAAGAGGGGGCGGGGCCAGCGGAACCGGAAATCATGACTAAATGTATTATTGTTTTCCACACCTCAAGGAGAATAAAGTAGTGTCTGTACTTCCACTTAGAAAACGCAATCTTCCCTCCAGACCCGCCATTGTTGCAGCTTACATCTGCTAGTTTACCTGAGCAGGGCTGCTGGGGGCGTTTCTGTGTAAACTGAACTCTGCCTCTGATTGGTTTACCTTGAAAGCCTCCTCTATCTTCTTTTTCTTTTATATTGGCGGTTCGCAAACAACTGAAGGAGGCATTACCGCCACCAACTGGTAAGGAGTGTGGACCACATGACATCTATACATACTTATACATACCCCTACATACACTAAATCCTACAACTTACACTGTTTTAAAAAATAAAATATTAAATGCTTCTATAATAGCATTATAGAAAGATTACATTAATCAATACTACCATTTATATCCACTTTTTGTAGTTTTATTTCACTATTATTCCTAAAGGTTTGCCAATCTGCAGATCTAAAGCACCATTTTTTCATCCTATTTATACAATATTTCTCTATATGTAGTTTTACTTCAGTAATAATAGGGAAGTGATCACTTCCTATAGTTGTTTTATTGATTACTTTCCATTAACACCTGCTAGAGAATCTGAAACTAATGTTAAATCAATTTCCGACACTGTATTTTCTCTCAAATTAATTTTTGTCCCACTCCCATCGTTCAAAACTACCAAATATTTCACATCCATTATTTCTTCAACTATACCCCCATTTTGATCATTATGATCACTCCATAGTGAGCTATGTCCATTAAAATCCCCACAAATCACTTTATCCTCTAAATACTTCCCAAATTCCTCCATTAGATCTAAAGAAAGTCTTAAAATAATAAATTCTAACTCTTTTCCTTTATCTCAAACTCTAAATTGAATCCCCTTTTTAATGAATATTATACATCCTCCTCCTGATGATCCGTCTCTATCTCTTCTAATGCTTTCATATCCTTTGATAACAAAATCAAGATTTGGTTTTAGCCAAATTTCCTGATTGCATATAATATCTAATTCTTCTTTAAAATCCCTAATAAATCCTTTAAACTGTTGCCCATTTGAAATTTGACTTCTATCATTCCATTGTAAGACGATCAATTTGTTCTTTCTTCCAGTCCTCCTACCCTCCCTTCTTCCCCTAATCTCTTATTTATGTGCTCCCATGATATATCCTTAATACTGAAAAACCTCTCTGCTCCTTTCACGATTATTTTGATTTTATCTGTCTTGTGCTTAACTTGATCTGTACAATTAATTACATCAGCAATAAACAGCATCATCTTTTCAAATGTCAGTACTGTGTCTGATCTAATCTGCCTTTGCTCTGGTGTTGGACTCAGCTGAACTTTTCCTGGCACATCTTTTGGTTTCTTCACTCTTTTTGCAGCTTCTGCATAACTTCTATTATTAATGACTTTAACTTGTTCAATTTCAACTAATTTTCTCCTTACTTCACATCCTCCATGAGTCACCCTGTGTTGCCCTCCACAGTTCCAACAAGTATCCTTTCCATTTTTACATTCATCATACCCATGCTCCCCTCCACACTTTGGACATCTTTGTTTCCCCTTACATGCTGCTGCGATATGTCCATATCTCTGGCATTTATAACATCTTAGAGGAGGAGGAATGTATGGCCTAACAGGAAAACACATACACCCTACTTTTATTCTTTCAGGAAGAGTAGCTGTTTGAAAGACTTTCTACTCTTTTTCCTTCAACTGTTCTCATCAGTCTTTTCTTTTGTTTATTTCACTTCCATAGAATCATATTGAACTAATTCAACTTTAATTGTCCTTTTATTTGGTTTTGTCTCTAAACTTTAAACCAACTCTTTATTTTCCTCTCCAGGCTGCAGAGTCTGCTGATATAAACATGCATCATGCATTCATGTTTTTCCTGATAAACTGTGTAAAATAATGTGCACTACATGTGGCATCCCTGCTACTTCACACTTTGAGCTTGTTAAATGTTTGAAGCTAAATATTTCTAGGATAAAAGACATCATCTGGCAGATTAGCTCAGATTGCTTCAAAACTCTTCCATGATGAAGAGCATTAGTGAAAACGAAGACTGGTCATAGTTGGAAAGTGTTTTAGCTGTGATCAAATAGCTCCGTCTGTTAGAGGATCTCCTGTAGTCTGTAGGGTCGGTTCTCTGAAGGTTCCTGAGGACCAACAAGCTGACAAGGAAATGGATCCATAAAAAGTTTGAAACACAAGAGTGTCGACCTGTTGGATGGTCTCTACAACATGAGACCAGTTTGAAGCTGAAATGGTTCTAACTGAAGACCCAAATAGTGTCAGACATTAAAGACAGATGAAGGATTTTTATTACACTGTATGAAGGCTGCAGACACCAACAAACGAGATGTTCTGGACTTGGTGAGCTTGACTTTGATTCCAATAACTTTAAACCTGTAACTGTGTCAAACTGACCAGATGTTCTCAATCAAAGGTTTTCTCTCTGAATGGAGATAAAGAAATGTTGGCTTTAGTTCTTCATCTGGTCATCTGAGAGGAACATTGCTGATAAACTGTTGGAGATGATGATCTCAGAGTGGAAAGTTTGAACCATGTTTCATGTATCATGTGTGACCTGGTAGATCAAGGTGTTGGTTAGTATGAACTGCATGGGCTTCATCTAAAACCAACTGTGTCAGGGTTTAAACGCAGCAAACTGGAGGAAGGACAGACAGGGTATGAAACACAGAAAACATCTGATTCATGGAGACACTGATCAAGAATGATCATATCTGTGCAGCGTCCCAACTCAGTTACCTTCTGCTACAACTAATCTGTCCACTAGAGGGAGCACAGATACTTCCACAGGTTCTGCTTCAAACTTAAAGATGAAATAACTGCATTCAGTGTTATTTGACTACTTTGTTAAATCTTTGAATAAAGAAATGTCTGTTTTTATTTCCTTGTTTTCCTTCAAATAGTTTTAAGAAGCAACGTCCAGCTTTCTGACTCAATAACTCATTTTATTAAGAATTGGAGGATAAAGAAACCAAACACTGACAAACACATTTAACACGACTAAAACAAGATGAAATGCTGAAGGAAAGAGGTTATTAGCTTCTAAACAACACAGGATCAATATTTTATTACACACTCTGGATCTTCTGCACTGACACATTTTTACTGTTTGGACTTGATTGATTTTGGCTAAATTAAACTTTGATACCAGTGACTTTAAACCTGAAACTTGATCAAACTCACTGGGAATGTGGAGTTCTACTGGGAGAACAACAGGAACAACTTTGGACCTGAGTAGAACCTGCTGCTGCTTTCTTCAGCTTCTGGATCTTCTCAATCAAAATGCCTTCAAAGCTGGATTCAAATCTAATTTTCTTACATGGAAATGTAACCCAGGTTTAAATAGCCTTCGCTAAATATAAGCCTTTTCATAAAAATAGCTATAAAATGGATAAATAGGAAATAGATAGATAGGAAGATAAATAGAGAATAAATAAGTCTTAAAATAGTTAAAGACAATGATATAAAAAGTAATAATTACAAACATTTAAAACACTGTATTTCATGTCATGATATTTTATTTGGAAAATGAACAATCTGTATAAAACAGAGTTTTATTTTGTCAGCAGCTAGAACAGTCAAGTGTGAAAAATCTCTTATTCTGAAGGGTCACATTGATTTGTAGTCATGTGACTAACTCCAGCCAACTGGGTTGCTACGTTCATCTGGCGCTGGAAGAAGAAGCAGAGAGAAAGAAGAAGCTAAAAGAGTTGTGCTGTGAAAGAGAGAAAGATAAGAGAAAGTTGATGATTGAAAGTCTACCTGCTGTCTGGGAATTATTTCCATTTTCTGGAGGAGTTTTCCGTATTTTTTCTTTTTTGACTGCGTTTGGAGTGTTATATGCTACAGAACTGGACTTGGGGGGTTAAAAAGTGTATTTTATTTACTATGAAGGATGTTATTTGTAAGATGGTTTTATTTCATTGAAACGGAAAGCTAATGTAGTACATTTCTGTTGTTATGTTATAAAAGATAAAACTGTGAGAGTAACGGGTGAAGCACACAATGTTCAGTCGTCAAGTCGACAAGTATATTGTTTTATTGAGAACAAAGTAAAGTTAAAAGAGCTTTTGTTATGATTTATTGGTTATCAAACCAGACCTTTTTAAGGTTTTGCTGGAAATTGGATCGAGAAATTCCGAATGGAGCAAGAAACAAGATGGCGAGCGTAACCCAGGAACCCTGTAACCAACGTTTAGCAGGAGCTACACATCTACTGGACATTTCAAATCATCTAAACTGGTATGATCTGTCCATGTTTTCCTATAGGAAACAACGTTGGATTCGGAGGAAAGGGATCAACTCTCAGGAGTATCAGAGAGGAAAGACATTGAATTGAAGTACAAGTTATTCAGTTGTTTGATTGTTTTCTGTTGTGTCGTATTGTTTTACTTTCTTCTTGAACAATATCCAATATCGATTGTTAGGATGTGGAATGTAAAATTGTCTATTTGGGTAAAATAGGTAGAAGGAATGGTTAAAACAAGAAACAGAAAAGCCCTTAACTTCTTTGAAAGGAACACTAAACAAAAATAGATTTGAACAGATTAAACTTACTAACTGTAAATCAAATAGATTAACAGTATCAACTTGAGCTTAAATAGAGTTAAAACCTAGGTTTGAATAAATAGTATCCCTTTAATAACTGACGTCATGTTTAAAATCAGACAGGTATTAAATCAGGTATCCCAAAAAAAGGGAAGAAATAGGGGATTATTTTGGATTGAATTTTGTGTCATTGTACGTCCATTGTTGTAATATTGTTTTCTCAACAAATAAGAAGCTGGCAGTTCAAACTTATTTTTGGGTCTGTGGTCATTAATACACTTACGCATCTTTCTACTCCCGTAGTCGAGCCTAGCACTGGTCCTAGTGTCTGTTCCTTTAACTGTAACACATCGTGAGTGTTACAGAGACTCTAAAACAGATCATCCAGATTGGTGTCTTTACTTATATTAACTAAATATTATAAGTAGCTTTAAATAATGTTATATTGGTTATTTGCTTCATTCATGTAAGGTTAGCTTAAAATAGTTATTTTATACAACTAGGAAGAAATGTGTGATCTAATCTGTTTTAGTAAAGACTTCTAAATGTATTTGTTACATTGTACTATAGTTAGATGTTAACATAACTAAACCTTTTTAGTTTAATCTTTGTGTTAAAATTAGATTGGTTTAAGGCAACAGGTTTCCATGCAATTTTCTAGTAAAGTCAACTAATTGGGGTTAAGAGTGTGATCAACAGTCAGAGCTTCAGCACCCTGGACAGCTCTATGACTTCCAGATAACTGATGAGCAGCTGGAAACTCTGTCTTTTTCTTAAATCCAGGAATGGTTTGACTTTACCTGAGTCCAAAAAGGTCTCACAGCGAGGGTCCAAACCTCTTAAAGTACAGCAAAGCAAGGCATCAGAAAGCCTGAGACAGGGTGGTCCCAAACTTTTATAGGGCCTTATGTAGAATTTGATTTGGGGCCCCTCTTCCTGTGAGGGACATCACCACCACTAACAGCTTCTTAATACAGATGTGGTGGAATCTGGGAGAGGGGCTCAAGTTTAATTGGCAGATGTTAAAAGCCATCATGGATGATTGATTATTATTTGCTAAGTGAATTTGTGACCAAACTGAGCTCAACAAAGAAAGGATTAAACTCAGATTGTAACTATGGTAACACAACAATTAAACCATGAAGATTATTCTTTGCACTTTTAAAAAGTAAATTGCCAATTCTTTAAATCTTAAATTTAAATTAAACTCCCAGAAAACTGTATAAGCATTGAAACCCTAAGTTGCTTCAAATCAAGATTAAACTTATTTGATTAAAGTTTCCTTTGAATGTGTTATCTAAACATTATTGGTTAAGTTTTCAGTCCAACTTTCCTTTCATTTTCTTATCAATCATTTTATTCTGTTTATTTTTTAATTACTTTTATGCCACTGTAACAGTTTCATCAATTTCATCAATCTAATTCATTATTAAACTAATTTAAAGGATTGTAATGTGTAATTACAGTCTGCGACCACAGGAGGGCGGTGTAAATACCGAGTTTAGGACAAAAAGTTTAATCTTAACTTTTTATTAGTGCAGTTGATAATATATGTAAAACTCTACTGCAGATTTTTATTACTTTTGTAAATTGTTTTTTTTTCACCCTGCTTAAACCCCTGATCTCAGCATTTGTTTATCATAAAAAATATATATTTTTAACAATGTTAACAGTTTTTACAGGTCTTGATTCTCAAAACTGACAAAGATTAATCTTTCTTGGATGATTGTTACTGAGGTAAATTTAAAAGTTGTTTTTTTTTTTTTGCTTCATTTTTATCTAAAGAAATATAAATTATTACCATTTCTATATACCTGTCCTAATGCATGTGTGGTCTCTGTGAATAATTCATCTCCATCTCTAATAACATAATGTGTAAAATATGTAGATGACTGCAGGGTTTTATTCAGTCTGAACAGAAACATCCGGTTAATACAGAGATGTTTTTAACACAGCAGCTGATGATTAAAACTGTCTTCATTATAACCACAATATCACACAGCAAAATCAGAAGTGTTGTTGTTGTCTGTTAAAAATACGGAGTTAATTCAACACTTGTTTAGTCTAGCTCAACGATATGAGTGTTAGTTTCTCCAAAGAGTTGCTGTTATTCCGGGGAGTTAAATTGAAGCAACTCAATCAGGTGTTGAATTTAAAATCAACGCCTGACAGAGTCGCTCCCAGAAGTCCAACGTATCTGTGACGTATCTGTGACGTATTTGTTGAAGAGCGGGACCGCAGTCTCATGAAGTCTGGAGCTGACATCGTGACAAGGTCAGTTTTTTTTCAGTTGATCTCATGAGAGGAAAGCAAAGCAAAAATGTTTGTGTCTCTACACATCCATGGTGAACATCCTGTAAATAATGGCACATTGTGGCTTCCTTTTCTTTCTTCTTCATGAGTTCATCATGTTGGTGAAGGTGAGATTTGGAGAAATGCAGAAGTATGTCAAAGTGGCTGAGACTGAAGATGGTTATGACTTCAACACATTTCTTCAGAAAGGTTGGCATCAGTTTTCATGTCGTCCACAATGTTTGTGTGAATGGACTACTTGCTATAATACCTGTTGAATTGATCTGATAAATGTCTGATGCAGTTGTGTTTATGGTAGCTAATTATAATAGCCTGTGAAAAACATTACAGAAGTACTATTACAAGTTGACTTCAAATGTTGAAACATTTCTGGTAATATTTTTATTGTAAGTTTTTCCATTGCTCTTAATATAATGTTTTTATCAGTCATTGAGAAGCTAGATCTTCCACTTGAGACTGAGCTCCACTTGACAGATGAATCAGGGACAGAAGTCGATGCAGATGTTTGAGGATCTTTTGCAAGCAGGGAGCCTTACTGTTCAGGTGACAACTGAAAGGTCAACAGGTCAGGTACAGCCTTGTTGGGGAAAGACTAGATTAGAAATAAGTATTTGGAACTAATTCTTTTTTTTCCACTTTGTGTATAAATGTTTTCAACTGTTTCCAGTTGTGCTTCAACATGATTTATCATCTGCTTCGTTGGAGTCAACCATGTCAGGCAACTCATCTGTGGCCGTTTCTGGAGACTCCTTTCTAGCGTCCTCTGATTCATCTGATGCCGCAGTGATTGTTCACACAAACGGAGGGACCGTCCAAGATCTGAGAGGAACTGACAGGAAGCAGCTAAAGTGACGATGTGAACGCCTCAACACACCTCATACACCTCAGCTGACAGGTAGATGAACTCCTTCACACATGAGAAGACCTAAAGCCAAGGTTTTTACAGATATCAGTTTATACTTTGAGACGCTGGAGAACACCATTGGTAAAATGTTTCATCTCCTACATGCATGTTGTCATGATTTATTTCTGCATTTCTTAGAGACGTTGTCTTTCTTTTAGAGGATAGAGGACCTGTGGAGGAGGAGGAAAGGAGGAAGAGGATGCAGGTGGTGGAGAGGTTTCAGACGGCTCCTTCTGAGGAAATAGCAGCTCTCTGTGGATCCAGGGTGAGACACTTATTGAAGTAAACCTGGAGTAATTCTGTTTGGTTTCTAAGGCGAAGGTTTATCTGAGTGTAAAACTGTTTCTGGTTCTGATTTACTGTAATCAGGTCATCAGTTGGTACCAGAACCTCAATCTAAAAATGAACCTTTTTGGAAGATCTTGGTCAGACTGGAATCTTTGTGAACAAACAGATGTACAGTTCTAGTGGTTCTGGATGGAAACATGTCAAACCATCAAACTAACTGATGGTTCTGTCTTCTCCACAGACCTCATTGCTTCAGTCCAAACTAGATCAGGTCTTTGATCCGATTGTTCATCCTCCTCCGTCTCCATCTGGACAATCGTCTCGTCGTTGGACGCCGATCTATGAGATGAACTTTCCTGACCTCTGTGTGTATTAGAGACTCAACAGGATGACCTGGATCATTATGAAGCATCTGATGATGTGTTCAAGGAACAGAGGACAGAACAACTGAGGACTGGAAACATGTAGCATGAGTCATGTTTTGTTTTCATAGAAGAAGTTTTTCTCAGTGGCTGTTTTGTTCCTCTGAGAAAGATTTAGTTTTGTGTTGATCTCAGTATTTCCCAGTTTTATGTTTCATTTTGTTGTGATTCTTGAAGTGTGATTGTCAAAAAGAAAACTTTATTTAAATCATGTTGAATTAATTCAACTTTAACTGTCCTTTTATTTGGTTTTGTCCCTAAACTTTAAACCAACTTTTTATTATTCTGAAACATTGCTGATAAACTGTTGGAGATGATGACCTCAGAGTGGAAAGTTTGAACCATGTTTCATGTATCATGTGTGACCTGGTAGATCAAGGTGTTGGTTAGTATGAACTGCATGGGCTTCATCTAAAACCAACTTGGTCAGGGTTTAAACGCAGCAAACTGGAGGAAGGACAGACAGGGTATGAAACACAGAAAACATCTGATTCATGGAGACACTGATCAAGAATGATCATATCTGTGCAGCGTCCCAACTCAGTTACCTTCTGCTACAACTAATCTGTCCACTAGAGGGAGCACAGATACTTCCACAGGTTCTGCTTCAAACTTAAAGATGAAATAACTGCATTCAGTGTTATTTGACTACTTTGTTAAATCTTTGAATAAAGAAATGTCTGTTTTTATTTCCTTGTTTTCCTTCAAATAGTTTTAAGAAGCAACGTCCAGCTTTCTGACTCAATAACTCATTTTATTAAGAATTGGAGGATAAAGAAACCAAACACTGACAAACACATTTAACACGATTAAAACAAGATGAAATGCTGAAGGAAAGAACTCAGTGTGTCATGTTCATTTTTCATGATGTGTTTTTAATCAAATATTTAGACTGAAAATAAAACAAGTCAAATAAAACAACAGCAACAAATTTCCACCCACTGCTCTAAAAGTGAGAGCTGTAAAAAACGACAGCATGAATAAAAGCAAATAAAAACAGAAGGTTACAGTAAACACACATAAAATGATTCCTTGGCCGGCTGATATAGAAATGACCTGTTACTGGATACAAATTCACATTTACCTTCAGAAAGTTCAACCATGTTTTCCAGCTGGAGCCAAACACTGTTGAGCTGGATGTCACCTGTGCTGAAAGCCAGCAGATAACCAAACCCCAGCATGATTTCAATGTGTGAGAACATAATAGAAGGGGAGGAAGGGAGGGAATAAAGCTCAGACAGCATGGGATCAAAGTCTGTGGTGACATTAACTTCAGTCCAACTGTGGAAATAAAATGATAAAAGTCCAGAAAAAGGCATCAAACCTGAATGAGCCAACAGCTCAGTGTGATAGACTAAAGTACTGAGAACATCTAGTGTCCTAGTTCAAGTCCTCAACTGTACAAAGAGCTTATATTAATAGATCTTTACCATAAATGATGTTGAGATAGTTTAACAGCTTTAGACATTTTTCTATGACTTTATCAATGGAATTGAACTTGACATTAGTTAGTAAAGTTGAAAGAAAATTCACATTAGTTGATAAACCAGCTGCTGTCAGCTCCATCCATCACATTGAGCCAATAGGTCAGAGGTCATGACTGAAAGGCTTTACAATATTACAGTAAAATGTCTGGTTGGATAGCTTAAGGTGTTTGCTCAGAGATCAGCAACATGGAGGTCATTGGATCAAGACTGAGAAGATCCATGTTTTTAAAAACCAAAACTGAACAATTTGAGAGAACTTTGAAGAACATTTCAAAGAGTTGAACCAGTGTGAGTCAATAGCTCAACATGATGGACCGTAGGGTGGAGATTCAAGAAAGTCTGGGTTAACTTCTCATCAGGAACCATTTAGGAGCTGATTTGTTGTGAAGAACCTCAGAGTTTGTATTTTGAGGAGTTCGGGGATGAAAGTGAAAAGTTGAAAAGCACCAAGAGAAGAGAGATGAGAGAGGAGCAGACCTGATGGTGTGGAGGAACTGTCTGTGACCAGAAGATGCCAGTGGTGGAGTTCCTGGGTTCAAGTCCTGCCTGAGCTATGACCTGGAGAGAAGGTCTAGTCCTGCATAATGGTTTGATCAGAGTGTAGAAAGAACTGTTAGGAGTTGACAAGGTCCTATGTTCAAAGCACATCTAGATGTTGGAGAAGCAGGACATAAAAGGAAAGAACCTTTAAACTGCATGTAACAACCACTACATAGTTTAGCATATATTACACACAGTTAACATACATACATACTTTAGTGAACTAAACTACGGCCCAGACTCTTACTGTTTGTGTTGTTAACAACATTACTACCTTTTGACCAACCAAACCAATGTGTCTACTAACTGGAATGCAGCAACATTCTAGTTATTCCTCCATGGAGGAGGAATAACTAGCAGCAAAATACTTGCATTGTAAAACTAGGTGTGATAGAAGTAGGACATATGGGGCAAGAAGGGAAGGAACACACACTTGCATTTTCACAACATATACTAAAAACATCTAGATATAATGGCTGTGTTAAGTTGTTTTAGAGAGAATGATTTACAATGTAATGGGTTAAGCACAAACAGCATGTATGTGTGTTTTTTTCTATATCTTTCAGGGATTAGAGAGTATATAACAGCTTTTTAGGATGATCCAGGCCTAGTTGTGGTGGAGATTTGAACCAGACGCTGCACCACTGGCGACTTACGGTCGCGAACAGTCCCCACCACAAGACCCTTCACACATTATTATTTACAGAGAGCACATTAGTACATAGATTCAGCTGGGGCAGGATGTGGTCACCCTATGTCCAGTCATAATCTTTCAGGTCAGCTGCCCTGAAGGTTAAAGTCCTCTAAAATGGTGGGGATGATGATACATCCCCTCCCTAACCTGTCGTCCTGGCTCCCCCTTGCCGTAGCATCATAGGTGTACCTACATAATCTGTCATGACACTAATTGTTGGGCTTTTGGTTTTTCTTTTGCTGAATGTTGGAACACTGAGTTTGAATTTGTTTATGAAGGACTGGAGGTGGCAGGGTTTGAACCCAGGATCATCGGGTCCACAGCACAGCACCTCAAATGACATGACCAACCAACCAGCTGAGAAGCAAAGAGATCTCTAAACCATTCCCAGTGATTAATGTTAAATCTAGTTTATTAGACCAAAATAAACTGAAATGCTGCTTAACCCTGAGCTTCACAGCCCACAGATCCTGAGGAGGCAGCCTGTTTATCTGGGACTAAAGAACAAAACTGTTCAGATCAATTGAAGAAAAACTACATTAGTGACACAAACAAGAAACATGACAGAAAAGATTGGAGATAGAAATGTTAAAACTTCTTCTGATGGTGATATTAAGAGCCAGGATCAAACATTTACTGGAAGAGATGTAAAGAACCAGTAAAGAACCAACTCCAGCAGCAGTCTTGGTATAGCACTGGAAGAACATTGGAAGAAAAACCCTAAATGAAGCTTTGACTGGAAACAAAACCAAACCTTTGGATCCTGGAATAATTCCAGCTTCCATCTTTAAAGGACTGGAAGAGGACGAAGTTTACAAGGAATCTTTTCCAAGAGTTTCAGAAAGAAACCGACTGAATGTGAAAATGTTTCTGAGTGAAAGAGACAGACATGTAGAGACTGAACTATCTGTTCAACAGTGAGAGTGTTTCTCTGACAGGAGGAGACTCTTTAGACTCAACACAGAAACACTGAGGAACCAGAACTGAACCAGAATCCAGGAGAAAGAGGTTCAGTGAATGTGGTGTTGAAGGTGTGGAGGTGGATCAGTGAGTCAGAGGAGACTCTGTAGAAGGACAGAATACCAGCAGGACAGTCCACATACACTGCTACTCTGTTAGAGATGGAGGAGGAGGAGATAGGTGTGTTCTTCTTATTGTGCCAGACAGAGTAACCATAATCACAGCAGCTCACACTCCAGGACTGATCATTAAATCCTTCTTAGTATGTTATGATACTATGGTACTAAATAACTATCAACTATAGAAGCTGCTATAATGTCTTGTTTTGTATTTCAGGGACACAGATCAACACACAATCACTAATTTTAAAATGATGCCTTTTAAGACAGAACCCAAAGTGTACTAACTGGTACCAACATGGCTGACAAGTATCTGGGTATCTGGCCGTTATATCTGAGCAGCCATAGAGCCTCAGCCCGTCCCTTATGTGCTGCTACATTGGGAACACCCTCAGATTTGCATGTAGGACTAATGATCTGTTGATGAAAAGAGGCAAAAACAAATGAGCAGGGTAACATTACTTTAAAACAAATATTATAGGGACATGTTGTGTAGTGCTAGGGGCATTTGAAGCCATATTAGTTCTGGAATATTAAGGTCGTCTTTTTGTCTAAATTCACTAACCTGTACAAAGTTGTTATGTAACCCACAACAATAAGATTATAGTTAGTGCGGTTATGTGATGTTTATTAATGTCTTTTTGGATCTAATGTTACATTCTTTTGAGTGAAGGGAAGATGATGAATAACACATAAATTGTCCTTGACTCCCTATACCCCTATATGAGTCTCTGTGTAATCTGTATTCACCAGAACAAACTGATAAAAGAAAGAACATGAATAACATGAATAAAAAGACAGAAAACATGTTTAATCTGTACTTTATATTATAATGAAATAAATGTATTTCCTTTAAATAAATCTGAAACCTAGATTATTTTTACTCTCCAGTTATTTAAGTTATAACTGAATTAATTCCAACAATTATTATACTTTATTGGTTTTATTAAATAGTTTATTTACTGGAGCAGCACAGTGTTAGGAAATCATGCCAAGACAATAGTTTTCTTGATTATTGCAATGATGTGATAAATCTACATCTTCCTCTCCAACCTCTTCCTCATCTGTCATTGTGTTGTTTCCTACATCATCTGTGATCTTTACTATATTTAACAGTATTATCTCTGTGACATGAATACAACTTAAATCAACAAATACTGCATTTAAAATAGTAGTATTACTATTGTACACACTGATGATGTCGTTCGATTATGTTATATTCTCTCTTTTTTGAACATGACGTATTATTTTCCAGTTTTGCTGCTAAATTTTAACCAGATGTATGTAAAGTACGTCCATTATTATCCTGTGTGTGTTGAGATTATTAACATCAAAGGTGGTAAACTAAACTAAATCATTCTGTTTGATAGTTAATCTCTAGTTTATTAATAGTTTATTAATATTATTAAAAGTATTTATCAGTTTCAGAACATAATCAGAATTATCCTCCAATATTAATGAGCCTAAACAACAAGGATCTATACTGTGGTGCTGTTTTAATTAATATCTCAGAGAAACACTGGGATAACGTGGATGTGTCCGATTCATTAATTATTTAGGTTTTTGTTTTTCATATCTTCATATTTTTGTAAGCTCACTTAGTGTTCGTTCTGGTAAGAATAGAAATTAATGATTTTCTTTTGAAATAATCTTTATAATGATGCACAGATTAGCAAGCTTTTATTTTGAAGCATCTATAAATTCATTATATTCATGCACCTCTTTACTTTTCTCTGACCTCAGGATTTAAAGTTAAAACACAACTCAGTATTTTTCTTTGCATTTGCTAAACAACTAAACTCTCATTTTTAGAATAAATTCAAAAGTTCCTCATTAGAATAACAGCTTAATGGATGTTTTGGTTTTACTGGTTTTGTTTATATTTATTTGGTATTTTAGAAACAAGAAGCTGTTTGTCAACACAAATTATTTCATTAGAAATAATAATAATCTCTAAATATTTAAAATGATTCAACAATCAGGTGTCAAGTGGTTAAAATAATTTAAAAAGTTTAATATTACTTTTATTACAGATATTTTATTAACATAGCAATGCTTTTTAAGTGTCAATTGATCAATTGATTGATCAATTTATCTTCTTATTGAGACAGTAGATTATTTTAGCGTTATTCAGACTAATGATGTTTAAATAAAACATGTGAACCACTTAATTTATGGAGACTGTTGACTTTCCTCCTATCTTATAGATTAGCTGCTTCAAACAGTATTATTGCTCTCGGTGCATTATTTTGAAAGAAACTCACAGGAAGCGTGTTTATAATTGTTCTAGCTTTATATTAGCTGTAGTTACCACTTGTAGCCACCAGAGGGCGGTCAGGCGAGCGGAGCGTCGCATTCATCTGAAGCTGCGAGCAGCGTCCCAGATTAAAGACTAGAATTGGATAAAAGGGAGAAGGAAAATAGTTTGGTTAAAACATTGATGGATTATTCCTCTAAACTGAATTGATCAGAAGACGACAAGATAGAAATCTCTGATCTACAGACTCAATTAGACCAGATTTACCTTAATGAAGCCCAAGGAGCATTTGTCAGATCAAGGGCCGAGTGGACAGAAGATGAGAAAAAATTCCTCCTTTTTTATTCTGGCTGGAAAAACGAAGACGAGAGAAAAATGTAATTTCTTGTACTTTGATTAATGGGGAGGAATGTACTAACACAAAAACAATATCTAAAGAAATCTATAATTTCTAGAGTAACATTTATTCTCCTTCTTATAGTGAACAGCGTTCAACATGTTTGTTTCAGATAGAAGACGAGATACCAGAAACTGATGAAGATTCAAAAACCTCTGAAGAAAGTTTCAAATGAGCAGAATTAGATGTTCTTCTCAAAATAGCATCTGATGGTTCTGATGGTTCTCCTGGTCCAGACGGGTTCACTGCTAGTTTCACATTGTCCACAGCCCAAGATTTGCGCTCCTTGCACCATTGAGACCGACGTTTGGCATTGGCATGAGTTACCAAAGGTTTGGCTATAGCAGCCCGGCCGTATATATTGACCCTGTGGAGCTCCCGACGGACAGTTCTGGTGGAAACAGGAGAGTTGAGGTGCACATTTAATTCTGCCGTGATTTGGGCAGCAGTGGTTTTATGCTTTTTGGATACAATCCGGGTTAGCACCCGAACATCCCTTTCAGACAGCTTCCTCTTGCGTCCACAGTTAATCCTGTTGGATGTGGTTCGTCCTTCTTGGTGGTATGATGACATTACCCTGGATACCGTGGCCCTTGATACATCACAAAGACTTCCTGTCTTGGTCACAGATGCGCCAGCAAGACGTGCACCAACAATTTGTTCTCTTTTGAACTCTGGTATGTCACCCATAATGTTGTGAGCATTTCAATATTTTGAGCAAAACTGTGCTCTTACTCTGCTAATTGAACCTTCACACTCTACTCTTACTGGTGCAATGTGCAATCAATGAAGACTGGCTACCAGGCTGATCCAATTTAGCCATGAAACCTCCCACACTAAAATGACAGGTGTTTCAGTTTCATTGTCCAACCCCTGTAGATCCAACCCTGACTCTTTGATGGACTGGTGACCTGTCCAGTGTGTCCTCAGCCTGTAGTCCATTGATGACTGCTGGGACAGACACCCCCTCCTCCTCTCTTGGGACTAAAGGTCAAATGAGTATTTGCAGGAGACTAAGACTGGCTGAGTCCATCACTGTTTTAACCTTTTAGACATATTTGATGTTCTGTAAAATAACAGTCAGAAAACTGGTAGCAAATACTGTTTTATTCTCCAATATTTACATTTCCATCATCTGCAGTTCAGCCACAGATAGTCTGGAATGATTCTTCTTTTAGGAACAGTCTCATCAGAAGTCATATTGTGAACTGATCTGGCTCATTAAAACATAGCAGATACTAACAGTGAGGAACTGAACAACCACCTGGGCAGTTAAAACAGCAGCTCCACTCACGTCATCATTTTTCATCACAAATCAGTTCCAGAAACCCTGAGCTTCACAGCCCACAGATCCTGAGGAGGCAGCCTGTTTATCTGGGACTAAAGTACAAAACTATTCAGATCAGATGAAGAAAAACTACATTAGTGACACAAACAAGAAACATGACAGAAAAGATTGGAGATAGAAATGTTAAAACTTCTTCTGATGGTGATATTAAGAGCCAGAATCAAACATTTACTGGAAGAGACGTAAAGAACCTGTAAAGAACCAGTAAAGAACCATCTTTAAAGGACTGGAAGAGGACGAAGTTTACAAGGAATCTTTTCCAAGAGTTTCAGAAAGAAACCAACTGAATATGAAAATGTTTCTGAGTGAAAGAGACAGACATGTAGAGACTGAACTATCTGTTCAACAGTGAGAGTGTTTCTCTGACAGGAGGAGACTCTTTAGACTCAACACAGAAACACTGAGGAACCAGAACAGATCCAGAATCCAGGATAAAGAGGTTCAGTGAATGTGGTGTTGAAGGTGTGGAGGTGGATCAATGAGTCTGAGGAGACTCTGTAGAAGGACAGAATGCCAGCAGGACAGTCCACATACACTGCTACTCTGTTAGAGATGGAGGAGGAGGAGGAGGAGGAGGAGGAGGAGATGGGTGTTTCTTTGTTACTGTGCCAGAAAGAGAAACCACCATCACAGCATCTCAGACTCCAGGACTGATCATTAAATCCTAACAAACAGTCATCACTGCCTCCTTTCCTCCTGATTCTTCTGTAACTCACTGATATATAAACTCTTCCTCTCCACTCGACCTCCCAGTAACAGCGACAAGTCAGACCATCACTACACAGCAGCTGAGACCAGAAATCAAATCTGTCTGGATGATCAGGATATGACTGAAGCTCCTCCTCCATCCATGTCATCTTCCTGTTGTCTTCAGACAGTTGGAGTTTTCTGTTCACTGTGTTTGTGTCGATTGTGAGCTGACAGGAATCTGATGGAGAGAACAAACACAATCACGCTGCAGTTATTGATCATTTATTGACACTTTGATGATGACTCCTGAATGAGTGATGGACAGTTTGAAGATGGTTGAATGTGAGCTGCTTTGTTGTCATGAATCAAATGAAAAACACACTTACACTTCCTCAGATCTGGTTTCAACCATCGGACTCCAGCAGGCTTCCTGAAAGGAGGAGGAGGGTCAGACCATCAGTCTCTTTCAGCAGCAAACATGAACATTTTAATAGATCAGATCAGATTCCACTCTGACATGCTGCTGGAAGAACTGGATCTGGGTCATTTGGACTCTGTAACCTGCTGCATACGTTGTCTGGTCCATTGTGGGAGGAACCAGACTGATAGAGCAGAATCAACCAAGACAACATGACGCAGCCTGTACTGTCTGTCAGTTGCTAACAATGAACTATGTTGTATAAAGCAGCTCACTTCTGGGTCAGCCAAGCTGCAGTCAGCCAGGCCTCTGGACCCAATTCTCTTCATTTCCTACTTTTTACATTAAAGAGTCCAAATCAACCAAGCTGGCTTTTCCTGTCTCATTACTGAAGGTTCTGCCACAGCAGACATTACATGGCTCGGTGCTTCTTCACTCAGAAGACAACTGTCCAACATTTGGACTCATCCATTTGAATGGAGCGTCTCTAAAGTTCTGTCCTGTAGTTGTCATGTTTCAGCCCAGTTTGAACTCATTCTTTTCATTTCATCTTTTTGAATCAGGCAGGAGGAGGACACCATCCAGTCTGGTTCTTCAGGTGCCTGAGGTGGAATATAGACAGCTGTGTTAGTTACTGATGGAAACGTTCTGATCCAGAAGGATGGTCAGAGCAGGTCAACTGATGGACAGATGCTCCAGATGTGCTAAATCAGATTGGGAAAGTCCTGATGTTCTCACCATCAAACCATCTGTTATTAGATATGGCACACACTCCACCACCTGGTGATGTTCCTGCCTTTGCTGTTCTGTCCACCCAGTGCAGGGTAAAACAATTGGACCGTATCATGGTGAGGTCCAGAACCACTGGGGTTCTCCATGTCTCAGAGAAGAAGACAAGGTTAAAGTCTCTGATGTTCTGCTGTAACTTTACTCTGGACACAGATGATCCAGTTTGATGTCCAGAAACCTGGGAACCAGCAACCATCATCCACTGGGAACTGGATCATGGTGTGTTTGTTCACTAGGTCTGGTTCTGACTCCAGGAGGTTTCCTGTCTTTGCTTTGTCACTATTTGTTTCGTCCTGCTTTGTTCTTTGAAGTGAGGTGTTTCTCTGGAGGCCATCTTGAGTCTACAGACTCTCCAGGAATTGGTGAGTAGATGGTTCTATAAGGTCCAAAAGAGTCAATGTTCTGTAAGTAGTCAGAACTAAAGTGTTTGGTTAGAAAAGTGAACTTAAAGAGACGTTCCATAAAACCAGAGTCGGGTCAGAGGGACCAGGACAGCGTTTGATCTTGGTCCCACATGATTCTAAATAAGACAATGAAACAGATGATGAACTAACTGCTGTCTGTTCCAGCTGAGAAACTAACGACTCAGAAGAATTTACCAGAAAATCATCAACTTAGCATTTAAACCATTTTAATTTGTGAAACAGAGAATACTGTTCCTCATTAAAACCCAGAAGAACCAGATTGATGAATCTTCACCTGAATATTTCCAGTGTACAGTCTGAACCAGACGGCAACTTCTCCCCTGAATCTTGTAGGTTGTTGTTCTGCAGGTCAACTTCTCTCAGACAGCAGGACTGGGAGCTAAGAACTGATGACAGAACTTCACAAGTTCTTCCTGAGAGGTTACAGGATCTAAGTCTGAGAGACAAAATGAAACAAAAGACTTTAGACTTTAAATAAAACTGCACTACCCCTTCAGTCCAGCAGATGGCTTTTACTATTTTTAAAAGATTTTTAGCTAATAACTTATGTTTTGCTTCAACTGATAAATGATAGAAGATGATGAGCAGCTTTAGAGTTAAACAGCTAATTAAAACCTTCCATTAATGCTTAAGTTTTACTGGAAAAGTTTAAATCATTAGTTTACATTTAATTTTATACCAACCTGCACCAGGCCAGAGTTGTTGCTTTACAACCTCAATAACTACTAAACACTGATTAACACTTATTTTACTTTTATTATCATCAGTCAAACTCTTGTCAGATATCTACAGCACAACAAGAAAGACGTCTAATAAAAATGTGATTTTTACTAGACCAGAGTACCGTGAAAGTAAAGCCCTGAGAAAGTGAAATTACCCAGGATAAATTTACATTGAAACACATCCTGGGCTTCCTAAACCAGAACTTTTAAAAAGATTGGAGCTTTTTAAAATCCCCAGAAACAGAAATGGGTCTAAACTGCATTTTTCTGAAAGCAACATAATTTACAGCGAGCGTAGTGGTGAGTGTGTTAGGAACGAGATGTAATGCTACATTTGACAATATTGTCTTTCTTACCTAGCTTAATACTAACGTTAGCCCAATGTTAAAGTGATGATTCTGTCAGTTTTTAGTTTCAGTGTTAGCATGAGTGTCAGCCTGTATTGAGGCAATTAGCTGCTGTCTGCTTAATAAAGTAACTTACAGATTCAAAACGGTTCCTTTTCATTTTGCTGGGTGACTAGATACACTTATGGCATATCTTAGCAAACTTTTCAAAGAATATTCTATAATAATGTAACCTCTGTTGACTTTTCCCCTATGAACAGCGCCCAGATTCTCTGACCTACACTCTATTGAATCCTACACACCTGTGCCCTCATGAGTAATGAGTGTTTTAATGGGTAACAGTGGATCTTGTGAGTAGAGTGTGCAACTGATCACATTAACAAGACCAGGATCACTTACCATACAACTGAAAACTAAGTGCAGTGCAACTTTAACCTTATACTGAAATAAGGAAGGGAAAAGGGCAATATTGAGTAAAGTACCAATTTAATGAACCGTACTGCTCAGTAACAGGAACCCAGAACAATGCACATTAACATTTAACAGTTCACTTTCAACACAGTAATGTTATTATTAATAGAACAATAGCATTAGGAGGTATCCCACCTGTAAAGTAGGTAATAATCACAACTAGTGCAATAACAAATGAATCTCAAAATCCCAATGGATCAGTGAGAACATAAGAAGCACATTGAGTGAAACCTCACGGTCACAGAACTACACAAAAATCCTTTCAAACTGGAAAAACTTACAAAAACAAAATGCCGGCAAATTAATTGATCAAACTTCACGTATTCAGTCTCTTGAAGGAATAAGGCAGTCCCTTAGCTTTATAACCGTTGCAGGCCTGATAGGACTTAGTTAGATACGTCCGCAGAATAGCAGCCCCAATGATGGCGGCTCCCAGCACAACCGCGTGGAACGGATCATTCACCCCACCAGGGATTACCAGCCCTCAACGAACGGCAACAGAACCGCTCCAACTCCAGTCCAATGGTCCACCCCGGCCCACGAGCGCGGTCCGGCCCTGCAGCTCCAAAATCCAAGCAAAACGTCCGGAAAAACTTCGCAGCTCCAGCTAGTTGGAAAACAACAATAATCCACAGCAGCATAGAAACACCTTCCTCTGGGAACGGCCGCTGGCTGACTGGCAACCAGTATAGCTGCAGGTAAACCTGTTCCCACCCACCAGCCTTCACAGCCAATCAAATTGCTTCAACTTGATGTTGCCCTTGACTGACCAGTAAGGTAGAAACAGGTGAAACGATGCGTTTACTGGCGGTAGTAAATAGCAGGTATGAGCAAAACACAACATTTACTGCATGTTTTAAAGTCAACAAAAATACACATGTTATTTTAATGTTTAAGACTTTGACGGTGCGCAAAGCCTCAAAGGTATAAGTGTAATACACTAACAACGTTAAGTAGAAAGGTCATTATTACAATCTAAGGTGGAAAAGGCCTACAATGCATTATATTTAAGGAAATGCTCAAAGTATGTAAGAGAAAAGGGTTATATATAACCTAGAAGTTACAATAATAATATTTAACCAGTATTGTTATTGAATCTGTTCTGGATCTGTTCAAACAACTGCAGGTCCAACAACACCATCCTAATGTTGAAGCACAGTAGTGGCTGCATCATGGTATGTAGATGTTTTAAGGTCTAGGGTGGCTAACCAGGAAACCCTGGTGATCCAGTGTAACGTTAAGTCAGCAACTGGGTTGAACAGAGTAGTCAGACCAGGCCGCTTGCTGCTCTCTCTACAGCCAGCTTTCATCTGTACCATGTGACCACAATCAGCCAATCACATGGGGCTGACTGCTAGCTAATAGCGTTTAGCTATTCTACACATTTATCAGTTACTGGGAGATGCCTGATGTGTTTCTGTAAAGGAAGAATAAAAAGAGAAAGCTCTGGAATATGACACCACCAACTGTGCCACATTATTTTAACAAAAGTCTTCAAAGTGAGAGCAAAAGAGCTCTTGTGTCCCATGCAGGCTACTGTAGTGGACACTATGCATGGGGAATATGGACTTTACAAGTTGTGACAATATTTTGTGGCATTTATTGTGATACCAATAAAAGTGATGATAAAAATATTCAAAAATCATCACAGTCCTCATGAAACTGTCACAGCAAGCCACAAGAGCCCGGCAAGCACAAATACCGCTCTAGTAATTAAACATATTTATTTATTTATTAAGGCAAAAGCAAACAGTAGCAACAAAATAATTTGTACCCAAGAAATTGTCTCAACCTTGTTTTATGCAGTCAGAACATGTTATGATTATGGTCTGTTTTTCTGCACCGTCTCTGTCTGCCTGCTGATCATCGCTGTGTTGAAGGATTTCAGAGGATTGCTTTCACCTGTTCCTCCCCGGCCAGCTCCCTATTCATGCCTCACCTGCTCCACCTGTTTACCTGGCTTTATAAGCTGCTCTCTGGCTGACAAACAGCGCCAGATTATTGAAAACCTTGTGTGGTAAATGTCCAGCGTTCTTCCTAGCCTGTCTGCCTGATCTTGATCTTGTTTTTGCCCCCTGGATTTCTCTGCTCTGCTTTGCCCTCATTGGATATCTCCCTGGCTTCTGATCTCTGGACATCGACCTTGTTTCTGCCTCCTGACTGTCGCCCTCTGCCTTACCCCCGGATCCATCAGCCCAGTACTGGATCTGATCATAACGTCAGACCAAGGATTCCCATTCACAGCCTCTCTGACTCACTGTGACGTCACCCTGGAGCTGAAAATCAGCATCCTCGCTCTCCCACGGGTTCTGAGAAGGTCAGTGGCTTTTTCTCTGAGCTTAATGTTATTCTCAGTTCTCTGTTCAGCCACTAACCGATCTGTCTGCCCTCAGAGGTTCCTGATCCTGCTGCTGGTTTTCTATCGAACGACAACGACAAATCAGTTTGGTATGTTTTCAGTTTGCTTCAAATAAGACAAAAAGGTTTTGACTGGACACTTAGTTGGATTTGTTTCAATTAATAAAGTAGTATAAGCAGGCATAGCCAGTGGCTGGATAGATTATACATAATCAGAACCACTTGGAAATGGGTTCAACATTTCTGAGTACTGGGCCCATATTTGAGAATAAAAAGTTTAAATCACTTTAGAGTTTTGATATTTCAACAGCCCAGAATCCCAGCTGTACCTGAATGCAGCATGAACAGATGTGGATAAAATTCTCAATGACAGAGAATCCTCCAACTTGTATTTTATGTGATGAACAGAGTTTGGGTTGATTGGATGCTACAGGGATCCATTTGGACCTCTGCTGATTTTTCTCCAGAACCAGTGATGTTTACATTCAGCTTGATATTTCAGGAGAGGAAATCAGTTCAGTGCGGAGCTGCTATGAACCTTATTGCTGTTGAAATAGGTAGACTGACAAAGTTCTAATTCAGTCCTTTCTCCACTGTAGCTGCAGGAGAAACCTTAAAGGGGACAGAACTCTGCTACAAATAGTAGAGTTTAGTTATAACTGGCAGTTCTCTTTTGTTTTGGTGTCACTTTTTAAAGTTACCCTACAGAACATTGCATTGAGCACTTAGTTCTGCACATAAAGGTTCTGCATGTTTTCAGGTAGAAAAAAAAAAGGTTTGTTGGAATCAGAACCTAGATGATGTTCACAGTAATTAAGTCATTAATGCTGTTCAGACCTGAGAGTTTCCAGTTTGCAGTTTGGACTCTTCAGTCCAGAAGACAGCAGCTCCATTCCAGAATCCTGCAGCTTGTTGTTACTCAGGTCCATCTCTCTCAGATTAGAGGACTGGGAGCTGAGAACTGAGGCCAGAACTTCACAGCTTCTCTCTGAGAGGTTACAGTTCTTCAATCTGAAGAGACAGAGATCAAAATGAATAAGAATAATTCTGATGGAATAAAACTAAATAAAAACATCTTATAGTATTAAACAAGACAGATGAAACTGCTTCATGAAATAAGAACTCAGAAACTCTAAAGCAATGCAATGCATGTCAGAACCCTGAAACAGAACAAAATGTGATTTAGACAAATTTCTATGTTCTGTGACCCACTTAAACTTTGAATGATGTTTTAATCTGTACAGATTGAGCTGCAAACACGACCTGTTGTTGTTTTAGTGAAAATATCCTGCAGCTGTTTGCAAATAGTGGAAAACTAAATGATGTTTCCACATAACACTATTCCAGATTGGACCACATGTTCCGATCCATATTTACTTCTCCTTCAAACACTGTGGGTCGAGCAGTAAAATAAAAATCATGATGGGAATAGAAGGAAAGTTATTACTAAAGGGAAGAACATTAAGAGAACAGAACAGCAACCAGAAATCTGAGGAACCTTTGGACCCAAACTGGACAATTTCAGATTATTTTAGTTTTTTTAATCTCAGTTTAAAGGCTGATTATATAAAACACTGGAAGATAATAACAATTTTATGTTTTTCACTTTGAAATAAATCAGAGGATCTCATGAGAAAACATGGAAAAAGAAGTAAATTGAATAAATAAATACATTTAAAACAGTGCTGGGTTTGAGAATTTCTGTTAAAAATTAAAAAGAAATAACTAAATTTAACCACTTTTATTTCACCGTTATGAGAGGAACCATTTTGGTACCAGATTCTAAGTGTCAGTCGGGTTTTGTGGAATAAAAATGTTAAATAGTTTCTAAAACAACTTAACAAGTGTTTATTTTTACTAAACACATTTTGAGGGAACTGACAGTCAAACATTAACTTTTATACTTTCTAATAAATCCTTAGTTGTTGAGCAGAACATCCAGGATAATAGTCACTCTTTCCTGGTTTTAGCTCCTGGTGTCAAAACCCAAATTCTGTCAGAACTTACAGAACTTTGTTTGAAGCTTTGACCACTGGCAGCAGCCTGAGAAGAGCCTCCTCTGAAGCAGAGTATTTCTCCAGGTCAAACACATCCAGATCTTCTCCTGATGACAGTAAGATGAAGACCAGAGCTGACCACTGAGCAGGAGACAGTTTATCTGTGGAGAGACTTCCTGAACTCAGAGACTGTTGGATCTCCTGGACCAGAGAACGATCATTCAGTTCATTCAGACAGTGGAACAGGTTGATGCTTTTCTCTGCAGACAGGTTCTCATTGATCTTCTCCTTGATGTACTGAACTGTTCCCTCATGGGTCTGTGAGCTACTTCCTGTCTTTGTCAGCAGACCTTGCAGGAGAGTCTGATTGGTCTCTACTGAAAGACCCAGGAGGAAGCGGAGGAACAAGTCCAGGTGTCCATTTGGACTCTGTAAGGCCTCGTCCACAGCTCTCTGATGGAAACTTGTTAGATTTGGCTCGTAAAATAATTTCAACCAAGACAAAATGTAATTAGACAAAGCAGAAATGTTTTTTTGTTCTTCCATCAGATTGACACCAGAGTTGATGAAGGTCCGATGGACATGAAGAGCAGCCAGAAACTCCTGAACACTCAGATGGACGAAGCAGAACACCTTGTCCTGGTACAGCCCTCTCTCCTCTCTAAAGATCTGTGTGAACACTCCTGAGTACACTGAGGCTGCTCTGATATCGATGCCACACTCTGTCAGGTCTGATTCATAGAAGATCAGGTTTCCCTTCTGCAGCTGATCAAAAGCCAGTTTTCCCAGAGACTCAATCATCTTCCTGCTCTTTGGACTCCAGTGTGGATCTGTCTCAGATCCTCCATCATACTTGACCTTCTTCACTTTGGTCTGGACCACCAGGAAGTGGATGAACATCTCAGTCAGGGTGTTGGGCAGCTTTCCTCCCTCTCTGGTCTCCAACACATCCTCCAGAACCGTAGCAGTGATCCAGCAGAAGACTGGGACGTGACACATGATGTGGAGGCTTCTTGAAGTCTTCATGTGGGAGATGATCCTGCTGGCCTGCTCCTCAACTCTGAATCTCTTACTGAAGTATTCCTCCTTCTGTGTGTCAGTGAACCCTCTGACCTCTGTCACCATGCCAACACACTCAGGAGGGATCTGATTGGCTGCTGCAGGTCGTGTGGTTATCCAGAGGAGAGCAGAGGGAAGCAGTTTCCCCCTGATGAGGTTTGTCAGCAGAACATCCACTGAGGTGGACTCTGTAACATCAGTCAGGATCTCCTTGTTGTGGAAGTCCAGAGGAAGTCGACTCTCATCCAGACCATCAAAGATGAACAGAACCTGGAAGTGTTCAAAGCTGCAGATTTCTTTGATTTCAGTAAAGAAGTGATGAACAAGGTCCACCAAGCTGAACTTTTTCTCTTTCAGCACATTCAGCTCTCTGAAGGTGAATGGAAATATGAACTGGATGTTCTGGTGGGCTTTGTCTTCAGCCCAGTCCAGAGTGAACTTCTGGGTTAAGACTGTTTTCCCAATGCCAGCCACTCCCTTTGTCATCACTGTTCTGATTGGTTGATCTCTTCCAGGTGGGACTTTAAAGATGTCTTCTTGTCTAATGGTTGTTTCTGGTCTGTGTGGTTTCCTGGATGCTGTTTCAATCTGTCTGACCTCATGTTCATCATTGACCTCTCCAGTCCCTCCCTCTGTGATGTAGAGCTCTGTGTAGATCTGGTTCAGAAGGGTTGGACTTCCTGCTTTAGCGATCCCCTCAAACACACACTGGAACTTCTTCTTCAGACCAGATTTAAGTTTATGTTGACAAACTGAGGGAAGTCCTGAAGGAAGACAAAATATTATTAGTAATGAAACAACTTTCTCTAAATAGAGCATTTAAATATCTGTTTTTCTGCTCTTGAGACTGAAATAAATTCAGCATTTATCCTGCAGGTTTATTCTGTAGAGAAATCCTCTTACTGCTCTGCAGACGTCCAGCCAGCTGCTCCTGCTTCATCTTCTTCAGGAAGTTCAGTGTGATCTTCACAAAATAATCTCTGTTGCTCCTCCTCTGCTCTTCATCCTCACCTTCCAACACCTCCTCATCCTCCCACTGACTCTCTAAGCATTTTGGGTAATCTGGACTCAGAACCTTCTGGATCTTCTTCAGCTCGTTCTTCACAAAAGTAACAATGTTGTCCTCCAGCAGCTGGAACAACAATATATGAAGGACACATCAGACTGAGATCATGGAGCCAAACATCAGGTCCATGTCGGACAGACTGACAGTCCTCTGGTCTACAAAGTGCAGCATGGAGATGACTGTGAACAGAACCGATGGAGAAGTAGTTGTTGTACATGTACAGACCATAAATATGGAGTCCAGCTGTGTTTGATGCTGCTGGGCAGACGGACCACTGGGAACCTCTGAGTTCTGTTGGTCCACTCTGTGGAGGAACCAGGAAACAATTATGTATTTTAATAATAATTATAATTATGATACTAATTCAAATAGAATTAATAGGTTTAACAATACATACAATAGTTTAACTGAAATATCAAATATAAACAGAAGATAGTAATAAAACATTAAAAACAGGAAAATACAGGGGTTGGACAATGAAACTGAAACACCTGGATTTAGACCACAATAATTTATTAGTATGGTGTAGGGCCTCCTTTTGCTGCCGATACAGCGTCAATTCGTCTTGGGAATGACATATACAAGTCCTGCACAGTGGGCAGAGGGATTTTAAGCCATTTTTCTTGCAGGATAGTGGCCAGGTCACTACGTGATACTGGTGGAGGAAAACGTTTCCTGACTCGCTCCTCCAAAACACCCCAAAATGGCTCAATAATATTTAGATCTGGTGACTGTGCAGGCCATGGGAGATGTTCAACTTCACTTTCATGTTCATCACACCAATCTTTCACCAGTCTTGCTGTGTGTATTGGTGCATTGTCATCCTGATACACGGCACCGCCTTCAGGATACAATGTTTCAACCATTGGATGCACATGGTCCTCAAGAATGGTTCGGTAGTCCTTGGCAGAGATGCGCCCATCTAGAACAAGTATTGGGCCAAGGGATTGCCATGATATGGCAACCGAAACCATCACTGATCCACCCCCATGCTTCACTCTGGGCATGCAACAGTCTAGGTGGTACGCTTCTTTGGGGCTTCTCCACACCGTAACACTCCAGGATGTGGGGAAAACAGTAAAGGTGGAGTCATCAGAGAACAATACATGTTTCACATTGTCCACAGCCCAAGATTTGCGCTCCTTGCACCATTGAAACCGACGTTTGGCATTGGCATGAGTGACCAAAGGTTTGGCTATAGCATCCCGGCCGTGTATATTGACCCTGTGGAGCTCCCGACGGACAGTTCTGGTGGAAACAGGAGAGTTGAGGTGCACATTTAATTCTACCGTGATTTGGGAGCCGTGGTTTTATGTTTTTTGAATACAATCCGGGTTAGCACCCGAACATCCCTTTCAGACACCTTCCTCTTGCGTCCACAGTTAATCCTGTTGGATGTGGTTCATCCCTCTTGGTGGTATGCTGACATTACCCTGGATACCGTGGCCCTTGATACATCACAAAGACTTGCTGTCTTGGTCACAGATGCGCCAGCAAGATATGCACCAACAGTTTGTCCTCTTTTGAACTCTGGTATGTCACCCATAATGTTGTGTGCATTTCAATATTTTGAGCAAAACTGTGCTCTTACCCTGCTAATTGAACCTTCACACTCTGCTCTTACTGGTGCAATGTGCAATCAATGAAGACTGGCTACCAGGCTGGTCCAATTTAGCCATGAAACCTCCCACACTAAAATGACAGGTATTTCAGTTTCATTGTCCAACCTCTGTACATTCAGTGATTTTTCTAATGTCCTTAAAATGTGTTTAAATCCTTCAGTTACATTAAGCTGTACAGCTCCAGCTCCAGTTGTAGATTGTTATAAAATGAGTTTTCCCAACCTTTAGCATCCCTAACCCTAACACTACTGAAGGAACAGTAAATCTAATACAAGTCTGTGATCAGAGGCTGCAGCTGCTCTGTTTCAATGACTGACAGGAAGCTGGAGACACAGTCATTAAGCCAAGAACTGATCTGGAAATGAAAATATTTCAGTGCAACAGTCTGTGTGAGAACAATGAAGGAAAGTTAATCAGACAGAACAAAGTCCAAAGGTAGGTAAGAGGTTTACATCCTGAGATGAATCTGTGTTCTTCATGATGAACATCATCCAACATCTGCAGAGAGCTAACAGGAGGATTCATGTCCAGAAATAATGTTGCTGTGTGGTAAGAAGGTGGCTGCAACAACTCATTTCTTTACTTTAAATGACAATATTATAAAACTCGACTTTAGTAAATAAAGTTCAGGAGTTTTTACAGGTGAATTATTTTGGAATTAATTTGTGGAAAAGCTTCCAGCAAAAACGAACAGTTTCATAAATAAGAATAAAAATGTGGAAAAAGGTGGAATCAAAACATTTCAAACTGAATCAGTTCAGTTTCATACAGTTAAAACATTTAGACAGAGCTCACCTCTTTGCAGCTGAAGGTTGCTCTGATTTAAAATCATTACGGAGATCCATTGAATTATCGCTCTTTAAGGACACACAACTGGGTTCTGGTTCTGGTTTGAGGGTCTGTTGGATCCTGAAGGAAAAACACTGAATTCAAACTTAGTCTAATAATGTATTTAAAGTTAAACCCTGAAGCTCAGAACTCTAAAGTGTCTCACAGTGGCTCTTGTTTGAAGAGGATCCAAATATTCCTGGTTTCACTGTAAACCGTATATTAATGATGGATTAATAATTAGCACTGATGATCATTAATAAGGGATGATGTTTTGGTTTGGTAGCAGGAACTGAACAATAATCAGAAAGTTTTTCTGTAGAACAGTGTTTGATGTGTTCTGATCTTCTATCCTGACAAACTTTCTTCCTTTGGATCAGAGTCAGAACTGCTGATGGAGAAACAAGTTCATTTATCTTCTTGTCGTTTGTTTTACTTGTTCTAGTCTTAAACTGATGATGGAACCCCTTTGGAGCAGCAGCTTTATTCTCAGCTCATCATTTCTGAGCTTCTGGAAAGCTTTTTATGGTCATACAGGCCATGGTGGTGCATTCAAGGACCTTTCATAAATCAAGTAATCCACACTAAATGTCCTCTAAAACATTGATCTTGTTCTCATCATCAGACTTCATCACAGCAGCACGTAGATGATCTTGTATTGTTGATGACATTTAGTGGCTGCTGAAGGAGACTGTGGAGCTGTTTGCTGATAATAAGACTGATGATCATTTTGAATGAACACAAATGTACTTTAGAAGCTGTTGATTTCACTGATGTTTGCAGATAACAGTGAGAGATCATGTTTTCCATCAGATTTAGTTTGGATTATTTAGTTGACATCTAATCCTTGAATCAGCATCATGACTTGCCTACATGTGCAGTCACCTTAAGCTCTGCAGAAGCACCAACTCTGATGAAGTAATGTGACACAAGGTGATACAGAATGATTCAACTGGATGGAAGAACAACTGATTTTAGCTCCAATATCATCTAACAAGATTATTTCATATCATCACAATAATACAATGGTTTGATTATTTCCATGATTTAGCATCCATCACACACTGCTTCACATGTGAACACAGACATGTGTGAGAAAGAGTTGTGTTCTCATTAATATGTTGGAATAAAGTTAGTTTCAACTAATTAGTTTGAACGTTTAGAAACAGCTCACCTGTTTGCAGCTGAACGTTGGGATGATTTAAAATTAATAATAGGCTGATCATTTGACCAGTTGCTCTTTAAGGACACACAGCTGGGTTCAGGTTCTGGTTCTGATCGTTTCCTGTGAATAAAGATGGTTTGGTGATGTGAGAGCTGAGCTCTGACATGGAGAAGAGTCCTGGACAGTTAGTGATGGTGATCTGACCTCTGAACTTTGCTCTGGTCCTCATGTTCTCCACACAGAGTGGTTTTAGAGGGAGGGACTCTGTCCTCTCTGTCCTCACACTGATCCATGCTGCTCAGTTCACATCAGCTCACACACATGGAGCTGCAGCCAAGAACACACATGATGAAGATACATTTTCATTCACTGACACATACCTGTAGCTACAAATGAACAGTCTAGGTAGTTGTTGTTCCTCTATTGCAGAAACAAAGATTGTGACACTAAACCATATTTAACATTAATAATAGAAAGAACAGATTGTTGGACGTTTGTTAGAGATGAAAAGATTGTTTCAATGAATGAAATTATTGCAGTTTGACTGTAAAGTGAAGGAGCTGCAGACTGAAACACTGCATGATGTGAAGATATTGATCAGTCAAACTTCTTCTGCTGCAGCTCCACAAAATGAAGCAGAACAAACTCTGAACATCTGGACCTGCTGGATTTCTCAGTCATCAAACTATACAGATGGATTATATGTTCCATTAAAGCTTCACACCATTTAATAACATGAAACATTTTAACAACGTTAACGTCATCTTATTTTGAAAGGATTGACAGGAAGCAGCTGTTCTGTGACTTTAAAGGTGAAAATGAAAGTTTGATTTAATGACCTGAAAACGAAGCTGTTAGTTTAGTGAAAAACAAACATCAGCTGCTCATCATGTTGACTGTTTCAGACAATAATCTAATAATCCTGTAGATGTTCCTTCATATAAGAGAATTTAAGTGCACCCTTTCATCAAACATTTTGACAGGTGGGCGGGACTTCCGGTGAGGGCGGGATTTCCGGTGGGGGCCATGTGGGCGCCATGTGGTTGCCATGTGGGCAGGAGGTCACGTGGTCAAGCAGGGGGGTGTGTCCAAGGGGGCGTAACAGTGGATGCTGATTGGTTGTCGTCATTAGGGGCGATACCTTAAATGAGTCCTCCAGTGGGCCCACCACCTGCAGGGGGAACCGTGAGGGACCGGTGCAAAGAGGATTGGGTGGCGGACGAAGGTGGAGACCTCAACGGCCCGATCCCCGGATGCTTAGGCTGGCTCTAGGGACGTGGAATGTCACCTCGCTGGGGGGGAAGGAGTCTGAGCTTGTGCGGGAGGTCGAGAGATATCGACTAGAAATAGTCGGGCTCGCCTCCACGCACAGCGTGGGCTCTGGAACCCATCTCCTTGAGAGGGGTTGGACTCTCTTCTACTCTGGAGTGGACCACGGGGAGAGGCGGCGGGCTGGTGTGGGTTTGCTTGTTGCCCCCCAGCTCAGCCGTCTCGTGTTGGGGTTTACCCCAGTGGATGAGAGGGTTGTATCCCTGCGCCTTCGGGTTGGGGAGAGGTCTCTGACTATCATTTCAGCCTACGGGCCGAGTGGTAGTGCAGAGTACCCTGCCTTCTTGGCGTCCCTGTCGGGGGTGCTGGATAGTGCCCCTCCCGGGGACTCCATTATTCTGCTGGGGGACTTCAACGCCAACGTGGGGAACGACAGTGACACCTGGAGAGGCGTGATCGGGAGGAATGGCCTCCCCGATCTGAATCCGAGTGGTGTTTTGTTATTGGACTTCTGTGCTAGTCACGGATTGTCCATAACGAACACCATGTTCAAACATAAGGGTGTCCATCAGTGCACTTGGCACCAGGACACCCTAGGCAGGAGGTCGATGATCGACTTTGTTGTCGTATCATCAGACCTTCGGCCGCATGTTTTGGACACTCGGGTGAAGAGAGGGGCTGAGCTGTCCACTGATCATCACCTGGTGGTGAGTTGGATCCGCTGGAGGAGGAGAAAGCCGGACAGACTCGGCAGGCCCAAGCGCATAGTGAGGGTCTGCTGGGAATGCCTGGCGGAGCCCTCGGCCAGGGATGTATTCAACTCCCACCTCCGGGAGAGCTTCGACCAGATCCCGGGGGATGTTGGAGACATAGAGTCAGAGTGGACCATGTTCTCTGCATCTATTGTCGATGCTGCTGCCCATAGCTGCGGCCGTAAGGTCTGCGGTGCCTGTCGTGGCGGCAATCCCAGAACCCGGTGGTGGACACCGGCAGTAAGGGATGCTGTTAAGCTGAAGAAGGAGTCCTATCGGCTGTGGTTGGCTTGTGGGACTCCTGAGGCGGCTGACGGGTACCGTGAGGCCAAGCGTGCTGCGGCCCCCCGGGCTGTGGCAGAGGCAAAAACTCGGGCCTGGGAAGAGTTCGGTGACGCCATGGAGAAGGACTACCGGTTGGCCAATCGATTCTGGCAAACCGTCCGACGCCTCAGGAGGGGGAAGCAGTGCTCTGCCAACACTGTTTATAGTGGGGGCGGGAGACTGCTGACCTCGACTGAGGACATTATCGGGCGGTGGAAGGAGTACTTCGAGGATCTCCTCAATCCTGCCATCACGCATTCCGTGGTGGAAACAGAGGCTGGGGACTCAGGGTTGGACTCTTTCATCACCCAGGCTGAAGTCACCGAGGTGGTTAAAAAGCTCCGCGGTGGCAAGGCTTCGGGGGTGGAAGAGATCCGCCCTGAGTACCTCAAGTCTCTGGATGTTGTAGGGCTGTCATGGTTGACACGCCTCTTCAACATTGCGTGGCGGTCGGGGACAGTGCCTCTGGACTGGCAGACTGGGGTGGTGGTCCCCCTTTATAAGAAGGGGGACCGGAGGGTGTGTTCCAACTACAGGGGGATCACACTCCTCAGCCTCCCTGGTAAGGCCTACGCCAGGGTATTGGAGAGGAGAGTCCGACCGATAGTCGAACCTCGGCTTCAGGAGGAACAGTGTGGTTTTCGTCCCAGCCGTGGAACACTGGACCAGCTCTATACCCTCTACAGGGTGCTCGAGGGTTCATGGGAGTTTGCCCAACCGGTTCACATGTGTTTTGTGGACCTGGAGAAGGCATTCGACTGTGTCCCTCGTGATGCCCTGTGGGGGGTGCTCCAGGAGTATGGAATCGGGGGCCCTTTATTAGGGGCCATCCGGTCCCTGTACGAGCGGAGCAGGAGTTTGGTCCGCATTGCCGGCACTAAGTCGGACCTGTTCCCAGTGCATGTTGGACTCCGGCAGGGCTGCCCTTTGTCGCCGGTCCTGTTCATAACTTTTATGGACAGGATTTCTAGACGCAGCCAAGGGCCGGAGGTGGTCTGGTTTGGGGACCAGTGGATTTCGTCTCTTCTTTTTGCGGATGACGTGGTCCTGCTGGCCCCCTCTAGCCAAGACCTACAGCATGCGCTGTGGCGGTTCGCAGCCGAGTGTGAAGCGGCTGGGATGAGGATCAGCTCCTCCAAGTCCGAGGCCATGGTACTCGACCCGAAAAGGGTGGCTTGTCCTCTTCAGGTTGGAGGGGAGTTCCTGCCTCAAGTGGAGGAGTTTAAGTATCTCGGGGTCTTGTTCACGAGTGAGGGAAGAATGGAGCGGGAGATCGACAGACGGATCGGTGCAGCTGCCACAGTAATGGGGGCGCTGTGCCGGTCCATTGTGGTGAAGAGAGAGCTGAGCCAAAAAGCAAAGCTCTCAATTTACTGGTCGGTCTACGTTCCTACCCTCACCTATGGCCATGAACTTTGGGTTATGACCGAAAGAACGAGATCACGGATACAAGCGGCTGAAATGAGCTTCCTCCGTAGGGTGGCCGGGCACTCCCTTAGAGATAGGGTGAGGAGCTCGGCCATCCGGGAGGGGCTCGGAGTAGAGCCGCTGCTCCTCCACATCGAGAGGAGCCAGTTGAGGTGGCTCGGGCATCTATACCGGATGCCTCCTGGACGCCTTCCTCGGGAGGTGTTCCAGGCACGTCCCACCGGGAGGAGGCCCAGGGGACGGCCCAGGACACGCTGGAGGCACTATGTCTCTCGGCTGGCCTGGGAACGCCTTGGGCTCCCCCTGGAGGAACTGGAGGAGGTGTCTGGAGAGAGGGACGTCTGGGTGTCTCTGCTGAGTCTGCTGCCCCCGCGACCCGGTCCTGGATAAGCGGAAGACGACGAACGAACGAACCTTAAATGAGTCAATTAAAACACAGGGTTGTGTTTAAGGGTGTTACGGGGAAGGCCTTAAATGAGCCAATTAAAACACACAGGGGTGTGTTTAAGGGTGTTATTAATAATCTGTATGTTTTTTCAGGCGTTAATACATCTAAAAAACGAAAAAAAGACATGCATTCTTTTATATTTTAAAGGTATAATCAACTTAATGTTGACCTATCACATGAAATCCTAATAAAGGAACTGTGTAACCTGACAGAATTGTAAGTTAATTTTGCTTTACAGCAGGACCTATTTGTTGAATATATGAGCCAGTCTAAATCCGTTCAAAATAGAAAAGACCTAAAAAAGTAAATAAAAAAATTGTGCTGCACTACATCGATGGAACGAGAAAAACCTTCAGCTTCTGTGTCAACATACTGGAAAAGCAGCTGAAAGAGGTAAGACGAATATGAGATTAACAGAAAAAAAAAAAGAACTTCAGTATACTGTTTCCAAGTTACAAATTGACTCTAGCAATGATGTGTTTGTTTTTGAATCATGAGAGACTCCATTTTAGGAAAAAGGAATGATAATTTTAGTTACCTGTAGCTTTTCTAAAACATTAACTTTTTCATCTTAGAGTAAAAGGTTATTCAGGGGGGGGGCTACAACTGTTAGGGGCGATGTCAGGAAGGGCAGTTACGTCTGTTCAATAGATAACCATATCACCTTTGAACTCAAGAAGGGTTTTGGTCTTAAAAACATAGTCTTTGCAGTTGAGATAACACTGTCATGTTCTGGTATAAATACTGTGAGTAAAATGTTGTTGTTCGGGGGCTGTTTCATTGGTTAACCTCAGTGTCAGGGTCTTCAAATGCTGAATGTCTTTGAACCATAACACTTGTTACATTGAAAATACCAGTACTGACAAGAAAAAATGTCGGTAAATATTTCAGGAAACCCGGAAATTGTGGCTTCTACTTCTGATAATTCACAAAAGCACAATGACATCTTTAAACGTAAGTAAGTAAGTAAGTATTCATTTTTAAGAAATCATTAAATGCATGTGAATGTTCTCTAATTTTGTTTATATATATTGTTTATATATATATATATATATGTTTCTTTGTCATAGAACCCACCGCTGATGACCTTGATGATTTCATCTTGACACAATCAGATTATGGTAAGTAAATGTTAAATGCAATAAAATATATATATATATATATATATATATATAAATATATATATATTATAGTTAACCCTTGACAATGTTTCAATTTATAGATTTGATGAGAGAGGTAAACCCGAATGATCAAGTTGGAGGGTTCAGTGGCTGGAATCGACAGTCAAAATTGAGAAGGCGAATTATTTCCAAACAAGAGAAACCCCCAACAACAACTGAACTTTCTTTTAACACAGAAATTAAAACTGATTATTTGAATACCCCCCCGTCAATTATCATCATTTCCCCTGAAGACACACCGGATAAGTTACCAGCACCACCAGAAAGTAAGTAAGTCCTAAGAACTATCTATTTTTCTTTGAGAGTGAATGTATTTTAAACCTCAGATAAAAACTGTTTACAGATTCGACTGAGAGCTCTGTGGAAGACACAGTTGTCGAGCAGCAGCAGCAGCAGGGTAGAAAAAATAAATAAAAATTAAATAAAAACAATATATATGTATTTTAAGCATAGTTCAATAAAATGTCATACAAACCTGTTTACAGATACATCCAAAGATGCCACATTGAATCCGCCCACCAGAAGGTCACTTTTCAAAGATCAAGACAGCTTTCAGCAGAGAGGCACCGTTTCAGTTCAACAAGAAGTGAAATCTGGAGGTTTTACCGCAAAGAATCGGAGTAAGATAAAAAATAAAAAAAACTTGTGTATTTTAAAAACTATTTTTCATTTTATTTATGAACGCTGTGCTGCGCAGCGTAAGATAACTTTTATTGTCTTCTGTTTTTACAGAATATTTAACCCCTGCAAAAAGACAGCGACTCTCTGCGCTACAAAGCAGAGCAACGCTAGTGAGTGGATTAATGAACGGTACGTTTTAATTCATACATACATACTGAATTAATTTGAATTCCTTTGTTTTTTTTCCAGCTTTAATGTGATTATTTCAATATATATATATATATTTATTTATCTATTTATTTATTTTTTGTTCATTCTCCTTACAGAGGTAACGTTGATGGTAGGACAGATTGGCCACAGAAACGGACAGCGCAGGAAGACAGTCTACAGCCTCACGGAATCTTCGTAATAAGGCCTCATCGTTAACGCTTCTGGCAGCATGTCAGATTCTGTTAAAGAAGCATTTTGGTGACATCAAGGTGATTTTAAACTGAACTGATCACTGTGTTTTTTTTTTTTTTTTGTTTTTTTTTTTTCTGTAGGTTAGTTTTATTTTATTTTGTTTCTTATGTTCATAGAAATGGATAACCGAATCAGACTTGCCCTGGATGAAATAAGAAATTTAGTTAATGAACTTAACGAAATTCCCGTTAATGCAGAAGTAGCAGATAACATCGTTTTAAATGCATCTCCTGCTAACAGTGAAAAGGTAATAAATGAACATCAGCACGGTGACGTTTTAAACGTAATCAATCAGGCTCTTTACGATTTAAATAGCGCACCATCTCCACACAGCAGCATTGAGGAAAATGATCAGAATCCTTCTACGTCACACGCCGCAGAGCGGCACGGTGACGTTTTAAACGTAATCAATCAGGCTCTTTCCGATTTAAATAGCGCACCGTCTCCACACAGCAGCATTGAGGAAAATGATCAGAATCCTTCTACGTCACACGCCGCAGATCGGCACGGTGACGTTTTAAACGTAATCAATCAGGCTCTTTCCGATTTAAATAGTGCACCGTCTCCACACAGCATTGAGCAAAATTATCCACCTGACACTCATCAGAATCCTTCTACGTCACACGCCGCAGATCAGCACGGGGGTCATTTCAATACGGACGTAGCAGTTAGTTCTGATCAAATAGAGCGAGATCCTCCAGCTGTGGTTGAACGTGAACATTTTAATAACCATGAAATAAGGAGACCTTTTACCATACCGCCGCCCTGTCCAAGTAACGTTCCAGATTTAGCAGCATTCTATACAGACATCATGCGTATTATAATTGAATTAGCCGACGCTGCGAGATCGTTAACCAGACGTAACGACGTTGTGCAGCTGGAATTAGTGGGTGAAAATCTCAATCGTCACATCACATTTACTGTTACAGATGATGGAAATATGATCCTGCCTGCTTTCGAAAACTTCCTCGACGATTTAGTACAATCGAATGCAAATATACCTGTAGATAATAACATGGAATTTGTTCTTCAGGTTGTTAATGACCCAGCAGGAGGTTCTAAGCGTAAAGCTGCAGGAACGTTAGACTGTGAACTGTTTATTAAGAAAATGCGTCATTTGTATATTATAAACAATACCGGTAATCAGTTATGTTTTGCAATCAGACTCGCACACGTCTCTGATCCTGAGCTCACGGATCACCGTGCTGTAGAACTGGGGAGGAGATGGCAGCATCAGGCAGGCCTCGACGAGCAAACAGCAGTTACTTTTAGTGATATTGGTAAATTTGAAACCATTCTGAAGAGAAAAATTGTAGTGTTTCACAGAACCACGGGCTCTACTGCTCTGTGTAAATTTGAGACCAGTTTCCCTGATCGTTCAAACCCTCTGTTTTTGCTGTTATTTCAAGGTCATTACTATGGGATAAAAAATCTCAAAGGTTTTATGGGGTGCAGATATATTTGTAATTACTGTTACACCAGCTATGATAATGCAAATACACACCATTGTGAAGGTTATTGTCCAGTGTGTCGAACATATAAATGTATGCAAGAGATTAGCAATCCTGTAAACTGTGCATACGTAAAACGTTGAAAGGTGATGAATGGTACGCTTATGGACTGAATTGCACCCAAAAACTTCTCCTGCATTTCAGGAGGCCAAAGTACAAAGGTTACACCTTAATAGCGCACAATGCGCGGGGGTACGATGGCTACCTGATTCTCACAGCAATGCTGTAGTTAGGGATTAAACCTCATATCGTCATGGTAGGGAGTAAACTTCTATGTTTAACCGACCCTGATTACAGGTTAAAATACATTGATAGCCTGTCCTTCATGTGCATGAAGCTTAGTGCCATGCCGAAAGCGTTAGGCTTTACCGATCAAAGCAAGGGTTTTTTTCCCCACCTATTTTCCTCTGAACAACATCTCCAGTATGTGGGGGCTTTTCCTCCTCCATCCTGCTACGCTGTAGAACGCATGAGTCTTCAAGAACAACAGGTGTTTAGCAGCTGGTACAGAGAAGCGAGCAAAGAGGTCTTTGACTTTAAGAAAGAAGCTATTCGTTATTGTAAAAATGACGTTGAAATTCTTTTTCAAGGATGCTTAAAATTCAGAGACGAGTTCTTTAAGGAGACAAGTGTGGATCCGTTTAAAAGTATCACAATAGCATCAGCCTGCATGAAGGTTTTTGTAACCAATTTCCTTCCTCCTCAAACCTTAGCCATTCCATCACCTCTGGACTACAGACGTAGCAGTAAAACGTTCTCTAGCGCGTCCATTCAATGGCTCTGCTGGATTGCAGACAGCAGAGCCATATTTATCGAGCATGCATTAAATAGGGGTGAAAAGAAAATCGGGCCATATTCAGTGGATGGGTATGCAGAGATTAACGGTGTCAAAGTTGCGTTTGAATTTTATGGCTGTTTTTTCCACGGCTGTAAAAAGTGTTACATGCCTCATGACAAGTGTCCGTTGAGAGGGGTCGCATTTGAACAGTTTTACGCAGCCACTGTTGAGAGAAGCAAGGTGTTACAAACTGTGTACGGCCTTCGTCTCGAAGTCATATGGGAGCATGAGTGGATTGAAATGAAAAAATCAGACCCAGGGGTGATCAGCTTTCTTGAGAAAGTTAATGCACCCGAACCGCTATCCCCCCGGGATGCGCTGTATGGTGGACGCACCTGTCCTATGAAGTTGAGGTACACAGCGGAACCGGATGAAACTGTACACTATGTGGATTACACATCTCTGTACCCTTATGTAAACGCCAACTGCGTTTTTCCCCTCGGAAACCCCACCATCATTTACAAAGATTTTGATGACCCCAGCAGCTACTTCGGTATAATCAAAGCTGTGGTCTACCCACCACGTAACCTGTTGTTCCCTGTTTTACCTTACAGAACATCCCAAGGTAAACTTGTGTTCACTCTCTGCCGCACATGCGCTGAATTAAATTACCAGTCAGGTCCTTGCACGCATAATGATCAAGACAGAGCTCTGACGGGAGTTTGGGCGAGTGTAGAACTCTGTAAAGCGTTGGAGTGTAGTTATCGTCTTGCTAAAATCACAGAGGTGTGGCATTTTGAAAAGAGAAGTGATACAATTTTTAAAGGTTACATTCATTGCTTTTTAAAGGGTAAGCAGGAGGCTTCAGGCTATCCATCTGAAGCAGTGGATCAGGAGAGTAAGTCAAAGTATATAAGCGACTACAAACTGCATCAGGGCATCCAATTAGACCCTGAGAAAATCGAGATTAATCCTGCCAAAAGGCAGGTTGCAAAATTGTGTTTAAACAGTTTTTGGGGGAAATTTGCGCAAAGAAGTGATCTGTCTCAGACCACAGTCATCACTAACCCTGAAGACTTTTTCAGCTTCATGTTCTCGAGTAAATACAGGGTTAACTATTTTCATTTTTTCAACCCTGAAATGTGTGTAGTGCAGTGGAACTACAGCAAACGTGTCATATATCCACCAAGTAAGACAAATAATGTGTTTATAGCAGCATTCACCACCGCTTATGCACGTTTAAAACTTCTCAGCAGCATGGAGAAGTTACAGGACAGATTGATTTATATTGACACGGACAGTTTGATTTATGTGACAAAAAGTGGTGAAACTCCTCTGGAATTGGGGAATTATCTGGGTGATCTTACTGACGAGTTAGATGGTGACAGCATTTTGGAGTTTGCATCGACAGGACCCAAGAGTTATGCATACCAAACTAAAAACCGTAAAAAAGTAGTGATACGTGCTAAAGGCATCACTCAGACGCATGAATGCAGCGAGAGGGTCAATTTTGACAGCATCAAAGGGCTGGTCGAGGGCTACTTACAGGGGTCAAGTGAGGGTGTCATTGAAATCCCCCAGCACACGATCAGGAGGGATAAAAAGAGATTCCGTTTGACAAACGCGACATTTCTTAAAAAGGTTCGACTGGTGTATGATAAGAGACGTCTTTTTTCTGACGGGACAACTCTGCCTTTCGGTTATTAGAGTTGAAGAAGAAATAAAATAAAAAGTCACATGGATTTACAGGAGATTGATTTTGATCCTAGATTTAGAGCACCTTTCTCATGTATGATAGTTGGACCCAGCGGCTGCGGGAAAACTTTCTTTGTAAAAAGTATTTTACAAAACTGTAATCATGTCATGGATATTGTTCCAGAAAATATTGTATGGATTTACACATCTTTTCAACCCATGTATGCTGAATTGCAGAAGATGAATAAAAATATTACCTTTGTGGAAGGATTGCCTCATTCTTTTGAAGATGAAAACCTGTTTCCTCCTGATCAGAATCATCTGATTATTCTAGACGATGTTATTGCTCAAGCCTCAGATGATGAAAACGTGATGAAGGTCTTTACCCAGTTTCGTCACCATCGTAATATGAGTGTTATGATGTTGACTCAGAATGTTTTTCATCAGGGAAAGTTCAGTCGCACTATTAGTTTGAACTGTAATTATATGGTGTTGTTTAAGAACCCGAGAGATAAGCTCCAGCTGAATATACTGGCCCGCCAAATGTTTCCATCTCAAAAGGGTCTCTTCTTGGAGAGTTTTGAAGACGCAACGAGAGAAGCTCATGGATATTTAATCATCGATTTTACGCCTACCTGCCCAGAACATTTCAGACTGAGAACGGGGATACTTCCTCAGCAGTGGCCTGCTGTGTACGTACCCAGAACAAAGTAAGTCATCATGTCTGCGCGTATAAAAAGGAATTTACCATTATTCAGAGCTTTGTACCAGGCCTGTCCACAGAAACGTAAAGATATTCTCGCACACTGCTCTCCCGACTTTATTCAGGCTCTGTGCGAGATTGCACTGAATATCCTAAAAGGTAACATTAAACTATCACCCTCTCAACACCGACAATTGAAGAAACAAAGAAATATCATCAGATTGTAGGGTGATAAAAGAACCGGGATAAAAACTAAACAGTTGGCTCTCAAAAGGCAACGAGGTGGTTTTATTCTCCCCATCTTAACGGCTCTTGCACCCTTGATCGGTGATCTAGTGGGTGGAATCATCAGGAGATAATGTCTCTCAGAACATCGCAGAAGATGTTTCTCATTTCACCTCATCAATTCAAGCGTCTGACCCAGTCAGACACGTCCATCAGACAGACAGCGGAGGAGAATTTGGATGCTGAAATGAGAGCGATATTAAACGAGCCGGGTTTGACTTCTTATGAAAAAATCAAGAGATACGATGCACTTCTCCAGAGGTATCTGACTTTACTTAAGCAAGGTGTCAAAGAAGAAAAACAGCGGGTCAGTTTAACGCTGCAGCGTGACATAGAGGTTCCTGAACATGAGCGGTCCCAAGAAAAACAAGGCCCAGGGCAGGACGAGGCCCCTAAGGATCAGGTTCTTACGGAAGTACTGAAAAGCCTTCCTAAACACAATCGTAAAAATGCCGAGTACATTTTGAAGAAATTAACCGAAATAAGTGAGAGTTGGACTTCGCGAGGTGAATTTGTATTTAACGGAAATGTTATAAAGGGGTCCCACATGATTGATTTGTTGAAAAATCTCATGCTTCCGTTTAAAAAATCTGGAGCATCACAAACCCGAGGATGGTCTGATTTTCTACACTCCATGTCAGAAGTAAACATACCTATATCTTCAGTCATTAACCCTTATGCTCGTGAAGAATATAGACGTTTCAAAACAGACGGTACATCGATTGAAAATGGGGGTACACCCCCCAGCGTTAAGCAGAGAAGAAAAAGAAGAAGAAGGCAGATAACTCATTCTCCCTACTGGTCGAGATCTGAGCTGGAAGATCCAAAAAATGCTGATGGGAGATCAAAAAGGTCTCTTCGTAAGACGACACTACCACCCCGATGGATTACATTTTCACCATAAACCGTTATAAGAAAATGAAACATTTAGTCTATTTCTTTTATTCAATAAAATATTTATTGATTATATTTTTCAAGTCTAACTTCGTTCTCTACTTCACACACTAACATATGATATCATTACACAAATATTAAATCATAAGAAGAAAAAAAAAAAAAAACAATGAAAAAAAAAAAAAGACATTTTAAATTCCATAACAATCCAGAAACATCTCCAAAGAGCATGTTCCGTGAGTATAAAATGTACAACTTTGATTAATGACACATTTCTGATATTTTTTCACAAAGTTAGATACCATTAAATCATTCTTAATCACATCTCCGGTGTATTTCGACAACACTTGCTGCATTGATAGTCCGCACGCTCTATGACATAGATAAAAAATGCAATGGTGACCGCACACAGTGGACAGAGTGTTTTGAAGCTGATTATTATGATACAATATTTTTGAGGATCTGTCTTCTAAAAATGTTACGATGCTTGACGGGTAGAACTCGAAATCCGGAGAGAATCCATAAGAGTCAAAAAAGCTGGATTGACCATTCTCATCCAATGTCAGAGCTAGCCAGTGTTCCCCCGGCATGTGTGAAGGATGTGTATTCACAATAAAGTAGGCCGGCCCTGGGAATTAGTCAGCTAGCAGCGGCAGCTGGTCGCACGGCCACACACCGCAAAACAAATCTCCCAGCAGATGACGCATCAGGCTCTCAATTTCATGATTATTCATGCCTGATTAGATTAATAATAATCCACCAGCACACGCCTCTTTGAATCAATCTCTAAAATAGAATCATAACAAGCGTAGATGATCAGCGTGGTGGTATGAGGCAACGGGTTTCTGAAGCGCATTTCCAATCTTAAATTCCCACTGGAAACTGGAGATAGAGCATCTGTGTCCTCGCCCGGGTTAAGATTAAATGTGAATAGAGAGTATCCTTGATTAAATTCCTGACGTGTTATACTCAGTGGAAGATCTTTTAGATGTCGTCATGTAGCTGTAAACAAGTTGTAATACTCTCTCACTGAATGACCTTGGTTAAAATTTGGCTGGAAGGCTTTAGCAGGAATTTGTCTGCCATCCTTACACAAAGCTAAATATTCCATATCAAAATGATTAAAGTCAAACGGATTGAGATTGCGTGTTCCTGTAAAAGGGTCATGATCCAGTAACGCAATCACCACATACTTGAGAAAGACGCCTAAGAAAAGATTATCTTGGTTGCATAACCCTTGAATTTTCAGGGATGGAATATGTTTTTACATTCACACGTGAAAGTGGATACAGAGCATTTGGTTTCATTAAAGCTGAAGCGTGCCCCAGTCGTACAGCTGGAGAGACAGTAACTTTTTTGATAAAAAGAGATGCTCCTAATATCCTGAGTTTGTAAGTGGAGTCTCTTGCTGCCATGAGACAAAAGGCATCGTTGGCTCTTGTAAGTTTAATTTTAAGGTCAACAGAGTTTAAAAGAAGTCTCTCGCAGAAAAATATGTCTGCATGCAGGGGGCCTAGGAGATGTACCTCCCTGGAATTTGCCGTAAAGCCTGCTCTGCTGTTAAGACCTTGGTTAGGGCCGTTAGTTGTAACAATAGAGTTCAGAGCACCTGCAGTGTCTTTATAAAAAAGACCAGAGCTAAACTGGGTTTTTAAAGAATCCTCAGAAAAGTTTAACAATGTCTCAATCATGGCTCTATATGGATGTGTAGCGCTGGATTGTGAAATCAGTCGATCTCCGAGAGTGACGTCACACTGACTGAAGATGGTGTTTAACGGGTAGTTGATGAGCCCTACAGGTGCATCATCTGGCAAGTTTGTTCCATTCTCGTTAGCAATTTTCACTCTGAGATGCAACAGCGTATCGTTGAGATCCAGATACTTTTCTCCGTCTCCCGGAATGAAAAACTCGATCGGCCCTCCATCAGTGATTGCTGATAAAGGCTGGATCTTGGTGTAAATTTTATCTTCGATCGATAGCTGTGTCATCGGGGCAGAAAATAAGTCCAACTCTGCCAGCGTGCACTCTGATGATTTGTTATGTAAAAGAGCCATTATTTAAATATATCAAAACTTGCGGATGACTTCCTTCCTCTTCGTTTGTCAGCTGCGACTGATCTCCTTTTTCGCGTTTGTCGTTGTTTTTTAACCGTCCTTAAACAATCACCAGGGGGTCTTGTTCTGGGTCTTTTGGATAAAACCATAATTCCTGAACCTTCTTGACCGTCGGTGTGTGTAGAACCACTCATTTTACTCACGGCTCTACCGATGACATCCGAAGCGATATTTGATGCAGCCGTTTTAAGATGGGGTTTTGCAATTGCAAATCCTTTTTTAACCAGAGGGGATACGAAGCGGAATAATTTTGAAAATAATGATCCAATTCCGCGTCCGTACATGACCAGGGCCCCATAAAACCCTGGCAGATTACCGCCTGATTGACTTACATAGTAATTTACAAAGCGATTTGGATCACGTCTCAGACTTAGCTGTGCCATGTTCTCTCTTGCCTGCTTGATGCAGTGTTGAATGACCAGCGTAATATGAATGATAACCAATCAATCTTAGAGGTTATATACATATCTCTGGAATAGTTTATACAAATAAAATTTATCTCAGGCTACGTTGTGATATCACCAGTCTGAAGTGTAGTCTTATGACGGTCTTTCCATAGACGAAATTTACAGGAACGTTTTGGTCCGATTTAATTTCTATATTGATATTTTCAATATGTCTTCTGGAGACTGGAAGGTAGTGGGCGGGGTTAAACGTCTGAGTAATCATATCACTGAATGTGCCTTGTACTTTGACGGTCCGCAGTAAAGGTGCAAAAGTGTCGCCTACTATTTGAGGGCTGACCACGTCGCTGTAACAGTATAGGTGATAGAAACCAGCCTTTATATCCGCCGGAAAAGGAGCCAGTTTTGGTTCAGAAACATGAATCCATTCCCCTGGTTTCACGCCGATCATATAAGCTAGAGTGCTGAAGAAGCGTATTTCATACGGACTGTTTGCTTGAAATGCAAATCTCTTTTGAACTTTGCTGAATTTAATGCGTAAACCCGATTTCAATTTTTTGAAAAACATTTCCATCTCTGTCTCGAGTTGAATAACGCTGTTATAGTGGCCACTTCTGATCCTTTGCGTATTGATCTCCACATCACCAACCTTCCTCCATTCAAAGTAGGCATCATAATCCGGTAAATTATGCCATGTATGAGGATATGAAATCTCGACTAATGCAACCATCCATTGGCCTTCTAAATCAATATGTTGAGCTAAATTTACACGGAAACTTGAACTGGTATTATTTTTAAACACTTCCATGCTAGCATTAGATGGAAGAGTAACGTAAAAGCCATCATCCTCTACCTGACGGTTCATGATGCTGTGTCAACTGTGAGGTTTAGTGCAAACCTTTTTTATACGTTTCGAAGTTCATCAAACTTGATCCAACTGTTGAATTTCTCAGGCCAGTTTTTCCAGCTTACAAAAACCTGTTTGACTCCCTTGACTGTACGTCGTTTTAATATTTTTTCCACTTGATACATCTTGTCGTTAAATATTTTTACTTTTTGAAGTTCCTCAGCGTAAAAGGAACCCTCGATAGGTTCTCCATCCAAATCTTTGAGTTTGTATACAGGAGGAGAACGGGGTATCCGGTCATACACTGTAAACACTTCATCCGTAAAACTCTGTTCGTATTTTTTGTCAAACACTCCACAGACCTTGGATATTCTGACAAGATCCCCTTGTTTAAACGTTGTCACTGAGTCCTTGCAATATCTGTTGGACTTGACATCATACAGATTCTGAAACACTTGAAAGGCATTTTCTGGGGTCACTTCCATAGGGCTCATTTTAATGCTGGAGTGGTAGGAATGGTTGTAGCTTCTAGCTAGGTTTTGCAGTACATCGACGTACCGCCGGGTATTGTTAGCTGTAAAATATCTCCACATCCTTGTTTTTAATGTGCGGTTAAATCTCTCGACCACTGAAGCTTTTGCTTCACTCGCTGTGGCAAAATGTTCAATACCGTGTTTCTCCATTAAAACCTTAAATTTCTTGTTAAAAAATTCTTTACCGGCATCAGTGTGAAGTTTTTTGGGGATCTGACTTTCTGTAAAAACTGATTCAAATGCCTTTACTACCTCAGCGGCTGTTTTCCTCTTCAAAACTCGTACATACGCCCTTTTTGAAAAGATGTCAATGACTGTTAATAAATAAATATAACCATAATTTTCCATGGCCAGAGCTTGCATGTCACAGAGATCAGCCTGGAACTGCCTCAATGGTCTGGTGACAAAAACTCTGTTTCTCGGGAACTTTATTCTTGCAGGTTTATGTAGAGTATAGGTATCTTCTCCTGATAAAAAATCTTTGACTTTTTCAACCGCAACCTTCTTTCCCGTTTCATCTTGCATAACCCTCCTCAGCCTATCTACACCCCCAAAACTTCCCGGATTTGAAGGGCTATAATATACTTTCTTCATCAGCCGTCTTCCTGCCATCTCTGCCTTATGCTCACTCTGCCGATTACTTGTTAAATAATGAGAAAAAACACACAGGAGGGTAGATTTATCCTTATTTTTTTTATTTTATTTTTGTATTTAATATAAACAAAAAACAACCAGAAAACAAAATCAGATAAAATGCAGATGAATTCAAACACTACTAGCTTTTAAACAACACTTTTGGGAAAGGTTACTATGTTCCTACTTTAATTGTATTTAATAGTAAAAAAAAAAAAGAAGAAAAATCATATAATGCAGATTAACTAAAGTACTGGAATACTAAAAAAAAAAAAAAAAAATGATACAACAAGTCATCAAACATGTGAGATCAGTTTGTCAGTCCATAGCACTCTGAAACAGAGTTAAGTTGTTTGAGATGTTTCTCATCGACCATGCGATCATAAACGTGCACTATTGCACTGTGGATGCCTTGTACCGATTTCAGTTCATATAAAACCGTCTTGGCAATCGTCTTCACTCTGAAGTCATCCGCTTGTATGCTTCGAAGTACCAGAAGATTCTGAATAGCAGGAATGTGTTTGGGGGTTACGAGTCGTCGTACGATGCGTTGAAAGTTGACTTGGTAATAATCCTCCCCCAGTACCTCCAGGCAAGGGTGTTGACGCTGGCTTGGGTGGTTTGTTATACATCCATAGCAGGTTTCTCTGAGATAGTTCAAAGAGGTTATGTTGAATAAATGAAGTATCGCTGTTTTCACCGTATTGATGAGGGTGGTTGAGAACCAACCATCAATTTCGTCCTCCTGGTTACTCTCATCCTCTGCTGAAGGCTGAGGGTCCTCCATCGCTCCCAGGGTTTGTGTAGGGGCTTCGGTAGAGGGTGAGTAGCCGGTGGCTACCTCCTCCTCCACGACCACCTTCATGTCTTCAGGCAGGACATTCGCATCTACAGACTCAGCCATGAATAGCGGTGATGGTGAGCAGAGGTCTGGAGAAAGCGGTAGATATTTCATGTTGTATCCTGTAGGTGATGCAGGACTGAAGTGGTTCTCTGAGAATGAGGATGTTGAGGTGGATGGTGAGAAGAGGTCAGGGGAAGGCGGATGATATGGTCCAATGTTGAAGCTTTCATCGTGCTCAGGAGAGAAGTGGATCTCTGCTCGGTGGTTGTAGAGATCCCTGTATGGTGTCGGTCCACTCATTCTCATGATACGATTCTCAGTGTCTGTGAGCTTGCAGTTATCCCCCCGTATATATATCATAGGAAGGGGCGTGTCCTCAGAAGAGGGTTCGTTCTAAACGTAAAACAGGAAACGTCAGCGTTTTTTTCACTGACATGACATCGATCCAACTTCGTGACTTTTGGAAAAGGTCGGAAAGACGATGTCCAATTTCACTCATCTTCTCTGCCCAAGCTTCAAACGGCAGAGCCAGCATTGTCTTGAATACGCCGCAGTCTTGATTGAAAGCCTCCAACACAAACAGATCTGAGGGACTCGTCCGGTTGTTCCTGCGTCTGCTTGCCCGAAAAGACCAGCGGCCATTTGCTGTGGTTTTTGACCCCCACACTGTGCTAAAGAGAGGTTCTCTCTCAGCTATTTCAACATCGGATGGTATATGAAACATTCTCGCCCGTTTTACAGGTCGAGGAGACAGTTCATTTTCTTCTTCTTCTTCTTCCTCCCTCTCCTGCCTTGAGACTGTTTCAGGGCTATCATTAAGGTGCGGGATTGCAAGCATTAACACAGCCCAGTCGCTGTGGGTGAGTGTACACAGAGCCAGTGATCCATTAAATACCTCATCTTGATCCAATTGATACAGGCAAAGCTCTCCTATTTCATACATGAAAATATAACCCCAGCTGCCAACCAGGCCATATGGCTCCAAAGACCATTCTTCCTGCAGAGTGTCGAACGGGGGTCTTTGTACCCTGCAGATGTAGTATGTTGATTTCTTAGGAGCATTCAATTCACGGGATGAATACTGGTAGACGGTCATTGGGGTTTCGCACAGAACTGACATACCTCTTGGCCGAACCGAGGTCTGATTTTCAACCATGGTTGTTGAAGTTGATGTTGGATCCTCATCATCGGTAGAGTATGTCACGACGGGAATTCCGATAGGTATCTCCGTTGAGGAAGTATATGATGCAGTTGCTTGTTCATCATCATCATCTTGGCACGCGTTGCGTTTCTCCTCCGCTTGACGATAAACTCTCTTAACTCTAGCCATTGTTGAACGGGTGTTCTTTTTTTCCAACGAATGCTGCATGTAAAGTGCAGAGTTTTATCTCTGTATTTAAAGTAAACACTAAGGCACGCCCTATTGTTTTCATTGGGTTATTCAAGGTTTAACGATGCTTACAAACACACCCCCTCTATTTTTAATTGGTGCTGATGCCAAACAGTTTCCGATAATACCATATTTGTCTTGTTCTATTTATAACAAACACACCCCTGTGTTTTAATTGACTCATTTAAGGTATTGCCCCTAATGACGACAACCAATCAGCATCCACTGTTACGCCCCCTTGGACACACCACCTGCTTGACCACGTGACCTCCTGCCCACATGGCAACCACATGGCGCCCATATGGCGCCCACCGGAAATCCCGCCCTCACCGGAAGCCCCACCCACCTGTCAAAAGTTTGATGAAAGGGTGTACTTAAATTCTCTCATATACAGTAAAACTAAAACTTGGTTCTGAAATAAGAGGAGAACATGTTCTCCAAACACCAGAGAGCAGAAACACACTGTTAAATTATTAAAGTTCAAATCAACTTTAACTATGAAACAAAGTAAACTTACGGTTTCTTTAAGCAAGACAGAGAACAGAAGAAGACTTGAACAAAACAGACTCTGAGGCAGCAGAGCAGAAGGAATTTAATAACTTCCCCTTTTTGTGGAAAATATAGATTTACAGTTTAAATATGTTTAAACAGTAGAAATAAATGTTTAAAACCTTTCTCCATAACATCTTAATATGGTTTCACCAGAAATTAGATTAACATTATATTTAAAAAATCTATCTGGTCTGTTTCATTCTGATATATAGACCAGTTTACACACATTCACCATTTAATGGTAAAAAAGTAAATCCCAACATTTACTTTAAGAATAATAAATAATAAACTTTCTGCACATAAATAAAATTAGTTTATGGTCTGCCTCTGTAATTAACTGCAGTAAAACTGAATTCCTAGTTTCCTTCAAGCTCCTGAAGGTCAGAGTCATCCTGGACTCCACTGTGTTCTTTGATTAAGGCTCTAAATTCATAATTTTTTCTGCCTCTCCATCCATCCTCAGACTCTGAGGAGGAGACTTTCATTCATGCTTTGTTGTATCACATCTTCTGCTTTAACTGATTCGCCTCAGAAGTCAGAACTCAGGTTTGGGAATGAGGTCAAACCTGATGATCAGGTTCTAGTTGCAGGTGGGAAAACTAAACAATTTAGTAGTTGGTACAATATTAGTATAAATCCAAGAATAAAGCATATTTTTCTATCTCAATCATTCAAACACTAAAGGAACATGTTCATAGTCAAAGATGGTCCAGTACTGTCTGCACCACTGGTTCAATATGATACAAACCATCAGAAACACAAATAAACAGTTTGTTCCTGCAGCTTTCAACACACTGAATGTTTTATATTGAACTGAAGCTCAGGGTTGGTAGCGACCTCTGACCTTCAGAGTCCAACTTTATGAACTGCTTTATTATATTTTTATAACTTAAATTTAACTTCCGAATAAACAAGAATGAGCACATATATGATGTACCTTAGAAAGCCCTATAATTGCTTAAGTATGTTCTAACCCTGACCCAATAACACCCCATTCCAGAACCTCTGATCTGCTGGCTCTGTTCTGCTCTCTGTTCTTCCATCCTGGATATGACTCATTGTTTTAGATGATGTGGTTGATGAACTGGACTGAACCCAGTTCTCTGTGAGACCATCTGGACTGGACTGGCAGACTAGCTGTGGTTTAACCCAGGCTGAGACACTTTCTGTTCCTGAATCACTTCCTCCTGAACACCATCAGACCTGCTGACGCAGCATCTGATTGGTTCAGACTTTGTGACGGTGTGAAGACCTCACAGTCAGATGTAGTTCTGCTCTTTCAGTCATTTTAATGGTTTCCAGCTGGAACTAGGTTTTACTGAGCCTGGGTCAGACTGATGCTGACAGAACAATGTTTGCTCAGTAGTTGGGTCGACCTCAGTTTGCTTTTAAAGCTAACAAACTGTGAGGGAACGACTCTAGAGAGACAGAGCAGAAATGTCTAATCCTGATTTATTGAAGCCATATTTTTACAGGATTTATATTATTATCTCTGACTGGAAGCCAAATAATAAGAAGAATATTTTTCCTGAACATGAAACTGGAACCATCTTCAGTGAAGAAGTGGGAAATATTCTGGTTTATCATGTGATTCTGGTCGGGTATCAGAAACTGCTGAAGAAGGAGACCAACTCAAACACTAGGAACCACCATGAGGGGCTTCGTCAGCATGATCCTGCTGTGAGCTACACGGGTCCAAATACAGAATAACAGAGGAACTGTGAAGAGAAGGTTCCACTAATTCAGCTAAAGAAACCTTTAACTGGAAACATTGGTGCTTTCTGAAGCTGGATTCAGATCCTCCCTGCTGAAGAACAGAGTCTTTATAAAGCTGACTGTGTCTCTGGTGTTTGTTAAAGTTCTGCTCACTCTGTTGGACCATCAGTGTTTTATAATATAGATCATAGAGAACATGTCCCAAACTCCAAGATTCTCTTTCAAGGTTTCATGTTTGACTTTAAGATTGAAGAACTGGAACTGAAAGAAGATTGAAGATCCCAGATTCAGAGATGTGATGAAAGTACAGTGTTGTGAAAAAGTATTTGCCCCCTTCCTGATGATGCCACCTAAACCTAATAACCGGTTGGGTCCTTACCAGCTACAACTACAAAAAAGCGTTTGCAATAATTTGCAATGAGTCTTTTTTCCGCTCTGCGGAGGATTTTTGGCCCACTTATCTTTGCAGAATTGTTGGAATTCAGCCACATTGGACGATTTCCAAGTATGAATGACCTTTTGAGGGTAATGCCACAGCATCTCAATAGGATTCAGGAAAGAACTTTGACTAGGTCATTGCAAAGTCTTCATTTTGTTTTCCTTCAGTCATTCAGATGTGGACTTGCTGGTGTGTTTTGAATCATGGTCCTCCTGCAGAACCCAAGTTAATTTCAGCTTAATGTCACCAACAGATTGCAGGACGTTGTCCTTCAGGATGTTTTGGTAGACATCAGAATTCATGGTTCCATTTATCACAGCCAGTCTTCCAGGCTTCCTGAAGCAGCAAAACAGCCCCAGATAATCACACTACCACCACCATACTTTACTGTTGGTATGATGTTCTTTTTCTGAAATGAGGTGTTACTTTTACGCCACATCTAGTCAGACACACACCTTCCATAAAGTTAAGTTTAGTTCACAAAGTTTTCCCAGATGTCTTGAGGATCATCAAGATGTTTTAAGGATTGAAACAAGCTTCAATGTTCTTTTTGCTCAGCAGTGGTCTTTGTCTTAGAACTCTCTTCCTTATAGTGGAGGCATGAACTCTGACCTTAACTGAGGGAAGTGAGGCCTGCAGTTCTTTGGATGTTGTTGTGTGATCTTTTGTGACCCCTTGGATGAGTTGTCGCTTCGCTCTTGGGGTAATTCTGGATTGGCTGAAGGTTCACCACTGTTCCATGTTTTCTCCATTTGTGGATAATGACTCTCACTGTGGTTCGCTGGAGTCCCAAAGCTTTAGAAATAACTTTATGATCCGATTCAGACTGATAGATCTCTTACTTTCTAAGTTTTTCCTGAATGTCTTTGGATCTCAGCATGATGTCTAGCTTTTCAGGATCTTTTGGTCTACTTCTATTTCTCAGGCAGGTCATATTTAAGTCATTTCTTAATTGAGAACAGGTGTGGCAGTAATCAGATCTGGGTGTGGCTAGAGAAAGTGAATTCAGCTGAGATAAATTACAGTTATGTTTTAACGGTGGGGGGGCTATCACTTTTCACAGAGGGCCTTGTAGGTTTGGACTTTATTTCTTCCTTAATAATATAAACCTTCTTTTTAAACCTGCATTTTGTGTTTACTTGCCTTGTCTTCAACTAATATTTAAATTTTGTTGGATGATCTAAAACACATTTTACACCACTGTAAATTTAGTTCACCTCATTTAGTTTTTATCTTCCTCCTAAAAGATCGGAACCAGTTTGTCTTGTTTGATCTTCACCTTTCTAAGACAGTAACAGACATATCTCTGACAGACTGTCTATGACCAGATATCTGTGATCTTTAAGGTGTAGAACCTCCTGAGAACAAACAGATTTCTGGCAGAAAACTTCTTCCATCTCCATCTAAGAGGTGATGCAGCAGAGGAAGTCCTGAACTCTGCGTGCCTCCAGATCTTCTGAAAGTTGTGATCTTTCTGTCAGAAATCAGGATCACTGACGTGTTTTAAAACTGCCTCCAACAATGTAGAAATGATGCTCCTGCAGCTCTTGGAGCCTCTGTTCTCCATCCTCAGCTGATGTTCTACCTTCTGCTGCCTTGCCAGGAATTAAGTTGTGTTGGATGAAAAACTCTAAGCCTGATTTTTGATCTCCACTGAATTAATGGCTGGTGTGAAATAAATCTGTGGCAGAGCTTGAAGCAGAACATGGAGTTTCAGTGCAGAGCTGTAGAACTTATAAGATAATCATGGAGCTATCAGGCTGACAAGAAGAACAACCAGCTTCTCTATAACTCAGATATTCCTGTTTAACCTGCTGAATGATGTTATTCAGAAATTAAGATCCATGAAGGTCTGGATCTCATCTCACCCAAACTAATTTAGGAACCAAACTTCTGATGCTGTTTACAAGCTGATCCAACGTTTTATTCTCAGCAGAATCAGACAGAGATCAGAAACCAACCTTTGAAGCAGTGCAGAGATTATGGATCACTCCAGAACCAGAATCCAGATTTTGTGTCCTCCAGACAGCAAATAAGTCCTCCAGTTTGTCCAATCAGAGACAGCAGACTGTCCTCTGTCTGATCCAGGACAGAATGACAGAATGTGGACAAAAACAACAGGTGTGTCATATTTAGGCTCCTCCCACTAGGATGGCTCCGCCCTGATCAGCTCTGACATGGTTTCATTATTAATAACCTGAGAAAGATGAACCTTCCCCAGAAACTCTCTGAGCCTTCAGACTGAAGCTTCTCTGGGTTTAATGACCCTGACAGCTGAACAGAGAGCTGCACTCTGAACCCTGGTGAGATGTCTCCATCTAGTGGACAAACACAGCAAATGCATCCAGACAACAGGTTTCAATAACAGGAGTTTAGCTTGGATAAAGATAATCTAATTTATTTTTGAGCTCATTTAAATACAACAAGTGTCGTCAATGGATGAAAGAAGAGAAATACAATAGAAGAATAAATTTTAAAAAAGAATAATAAACTCTCAGAGATGGTTTAAGTTTTACTGTTTAATAAATAAATCAAACATGTACAATAAAAAAGAAGAAGGGAGAAGTGATTATCCACGAGTTACTAATGAAACACAGAGGACATAAAGAGAGAGAGAGGGAGGTCAAAAGACTGTTGGGTTCAACTCTCCATCTTGTCTGTCTGGAAGTCTCACTCCTCTCCCCGTATGCCCGCCCACATCATCTGGTAAAAACTAAACATGTTGAACTGATCACTTAATCCAAGAGTTTACATATGAAACTAAAACTAATTATATTCTGTTTAAATCAGCTTTGCATCTATGCTATTTATGCATTCTTATTTAACCAAACATATAACTATGTTTCTGATATAAATAAAAAGTAAATCAGTAAACAGTTCCAGTTGTACATTTATAGTCTTTATAACATTTAGTTTATGCTCCTGCACCTTGGTTTATCAATGCTCTGTTTCATAGAGCTCAGGTAAACCTCCGTGGTAACTCACAATGATTCTGTTAGTGAGAAGTTTTCCCTTGTCCTCATACTTAGGTTTCCTGGCTTCATTCTTTATTTTTCATAAAACACTGAACTTTTCTGTTAAATGAAATCATTATGATGAACACCTTGACCCTCACAGACAGATCTGACTTCCTTTGCATCAAGAATAAAGGTGTTTGTCTTCTAGCAGCTGTTGTCAGTGTTGTAGATGCTCTTCTGTTACATCACTGCTTCAGTCCTTTTTTATCTACCTGCTGTCTTTTAAACTTCTAATATCGTTTAAGTTCGTCTCACCTGAGTTCAGGCGTCCAGGATTTATTCATGGACTGGAAGGCAATGACCTGCAGAGGCAGCAAACAGACAAGCAGGCAAAATGCAGGATCTTCATCATTCTCTGCTGAAAGAAAAACAAAGAAACATTTGTTTGTTGGGAAGCAGGTCAGAGTTGATGGAAGATGGATGGAGATAAATCAGGACAATCCTGGAAGAAAACCTCTTTAAAGCTGCAGAAGACTGGAGACTGGGATGGAGGTTCACCTTCCAGCAGGACAACCACCCTGAACATAGAGCCAGAACTACCAGGGGATGGTTTACATCAATGCATGTTTATGTGTTAGAATGGTCTAGTCAAAGTCCAGACTTTATTGAGAATCTGTGGCAATATTTGAAAATGGCTCTTCACAGATGCTCTCCATCCAATCTGACTGAGCTTGACCTCCTTTGCAAAGAAAAATGAGGAATAAATCCAGTTTCAGGTGTAACTGCAGTGAAATGTGGTTCTGCTAAGTATTGAGTTAGAGAAGCTGAATGTGAATTTAACTTATATATAACTTTATTTATAAATTGCTTTAACAGCAGCCACAGCTGAAACAAAGTGCTGAGCATCAAATAAAATAACAAAGGTAAGCAAACAACAATTTAAATAACTTAAAAACTCAATACAAACATAGTGAAAACCAAACAATAAAACAAATAAAATTAATACCTATAAAATCTGAGTGAAAAGTCCCAGTTGTGTTGAAGGCCAATGAGTAAAAATACGTTTTTAAACGAGTTTTAAAAATGGACCGCAAAGGTTCCAGTTGAATGAAGGTAAAGCATTCCAGAACCTAAGGGCCCCAATAGAGAAGGTTCTATCCCCTTATAATAGATAAATCTCCGTCCCAGTCTCAGGTCTCTTGCAGACTCCAACAGGTTTTCTTCCAGAATGGTCCTGTATTTTGCCCCATCCATCTTCCCATCAATTTTGACCATCTTCCCTGTCCCTGCTGACGAAAAGCAGGCCCAAACCATGATGCTGCCACCACCATGTTTGACAGTGGGGATGGTGTTTTCAGGGTGATGAGCTGTGTTGCTTTTATGCCAAACATATTGTTTTGCATTGTGGCCAAACAGTTTGATTTTGGTTTCTTCTGACCAGAGCACCTTCTTCCACATGTTTGGTGTGTCTCCCAGGTGGCTTGTGGCAAACTTTAAATGAGACTTTTTATGGATATCTTTGAGAAATGGCTTTCTTCTTGCCACTCTCCCATAAAGGCCAGATTTGTACAGTGTACCACTGATTGTTGTCCTATGGACAGACTCTCCCACCTCAGCTGTAGATCTCTACAGTTCATCCAGAGTGATCATGGGCCTCTTGGCTGCATCTCTGATCAGTCTTCTCCTTGTTCAAGATGAAAGTTTAGAGGGACGGCCGGGTCTTGGTAGATTTGCAGTGGTGTGATACTCCTTCCATTTCAATATGATTGGTTGCACAGAGCTCCTTGGGATGTTTAAAGCTTGGGAAATCTTTTTGTATCCAAATCCGGCTTTAAACTTCTCCACAACAGTATCTCGGACCTGCCTGGTGTGTTCCTTGGTCTTCATGATGCTCTCTGCGCTTTGAACAGAACCCTGAGACTATCACAGAGCAGGTGCATTTATACGGAGACTTGATTACACACAGGTGGATTCTGTTTATCATCATCAGTCATTTGGGACAACATTGGATCATTCAGAGATCCTCATTGAACTTCTGAGTGAGTTTGCTGCACTGACAGTAAAGGGGCCGAATAATATTGCACGCTCCACTTTTCAGTTTTTTATTTGTTAAAAACGTTTGACACATCCAAGAAATTTCAGTCCACTTCATGATTGTGTCCCATTTGTTGTTGATTCTTCACAAAACATTTAAATTTTATATCTTTATGTTTGGGACCGAATACTTTCGCAAGGTACTGTACGAGCGGCTGAAATTAGCTTCCTCCGCAGGGTGGCCAGGCACTCCCTTAGAGATAGGGTGAGGAGCTCGGCCATCCGGGAGGGGCTCGTAGTAGAGCCGCTGCTCCTCCACATCGAGAGGAGCCAGTTGAGGTGGCTCGGGCATCTGTATCGGATGCCTCCTGGACGTCTCCTTCGGGAGCTGTTTCAGGCACGTCACACCAGGAGGAGGCCCACGGGACGACCCAGGACACGCTGGAGGCACTATGCCTCGCCGCTGGCCTGGGAGCGCCTTGGGCTCCTCCCGGAGGAGCTGGAGGAGGTGTCTGGGGAGAGGGAAGTCTGGGCATCTCTACTGAGTCTGCTGCCCCTGCGACCCAGTCCCGGATAGGCGGAAGACGATGAGTACGAGTACGGGTTAAAGGTGAGAAGATGACTCTATTATATTATCTAGATATAAGACTCTCATGAAAACAGGTATTGAAGCATTTCCTGTCCCCAACGAGCCCTGAAATAAATTGTTATTGATTTTATTAACATGGTTCACCAGGTGGGCTGAGAGAGCTGATCGTACAATCAAAGAACGATTGGCTAAAGTTTGTGCTCCCTTCCAAAAATGGAATGGCTGAATGTGCTGCCCTTGGTGATGTTCTCCATGAGATCATCACCCACTGAGCACATGGGTTTAAGCCCTCATGAGCTGCTGACAGGAAGAACCGTGCCCTGTCCTTTAACCTCCTCTCTTCAGTTGGGGTGTGCACCCAGTCTGGATTCACAGAGAGAGTAATTAACACACTATGTTTAATGATTTCAATCTGCTGTGAAGTTTATGTCTCGTAACACACAGGAGGCACTAATCAAAACATCAGCAAGAGAGACAACTGGAACTCTGAGTGAAGGCCAAACTAAGATAAGCACATTATATTACAGGAGGAAGAGCCATCCTCTGAAGGAAACTTCAGAGAAATCAGAAAGCACCCGAGGTAGAACATACGAACAGGTTCAATGGGATGTGTTTTCACTTAACATTTCATTACCAGTTAACACGTAAAAATGTGTTTGTTTAACTAAATTCATTTATTGTAGTTACTAGAACATCACAAGGTAAGATTAACTCACCTTTTTTATTTCAGCTAACAAAATACGATTATGTGGAACCTGATTCATAAATGTTTGAATGGGCTCGGTTACTTCAGAGGGAACGTGATAAAGAAATAAATAATAAAAAACTTCTATTTGTTGGTTTATAGCTTGAAGGAGTATGTCCTATTAAATTTGAAAGGTCGTCACAAAATCAAAAATCACAGAGGGAAGAATGATTTCTAAAGTATAATTGTGTTAATTATTAACAAACAAATGTTTACTTCTGTAAATGTGGAAAATTGTGGAATAATTTGCATGAGGGGTTGAAGGACTTCTCAACTATTTATTCGATGCCAATAACTTCACGAATAGAAAATTATTAATTCCAGTGTGCTTCTGAGCTACTACTTTATAGATGATGCTGTCTGCAACTTAGATAGTAAATTAACTTGAGATAAGGCCTTTAACTTTTACTTGCTGCTGAACAGAATTGATTTATGGGGAATAATTGCTTTGGGGGTGACTACCTATTTACTAGACAGTAAAGATATTCCCTGGTTATTCTCTCCATCCAGGATGCCCTGACACCGATTGGCCCACTTTGTCAGGGGTAACCTTTCAGAAAATGTGTTTCAAATTTAAAATGTCTGCTAAAATACAAACTGCTTCCTGTTAGAACCGATTCTAATCTTTTAAATGATATCACACAAAACAGGGAAGACAGCTGAAAGCTATGTTAACAGGATGATCAAATTATTTCTTGTCAAAAACAGAATAGCTTTGGACATGACCCTGGCAAAAGACGAAGGGGTGTGTATTATTGGAGAGACTTGTTGTTCTTTTATTTCAAACAATTACAGCACCTGATGGATCACTGATGAAGGCCCTAAAAGAATTACAGTCATCCATTGAAAATCGCACTCAGGAATCGATGAACCATTTACAAATATGTTTGAGATGTGGTTTGGAAAATGGGGAAACTCATTGGTGAGTATATTCACTTCATTGATTATTGTTGTTGTGGTGATCACAGTCTGCGTGCTGTTGGGCTCCGTGTATTCCAGCTTTCATCCTTAGGTCCATAAATACAACCGTGGGCTCCCTGAATGAGAGAGGATGGGGAGTTCCAAACGCCTATGACATGTCAATGGTACAGGTATTGATTACATAATTGCACAGGGTATGAGGAGGAGGAAGCCGTGATCAGGCTAACCGAGGATGGTCCATGATTGAAGATGAGGACTGCCCTCTGAGCTCATATCATTTACAACGACTTCTGTGCCATAATGGAAAAATAAGAAATAGAGACATAAAGAGACATAAGACTTGACTGAATGTATAAATACTTGATTAGAATGCCGCAGCACACTTAAATTAAGGATGGACACAAGATACTACACCATTGCATAATCAGAGACATCGGTAGTCAGGGCCACAGGAGCCGTAGGAGACAAGTGGGTCAACAGCACAGCTGTTTAAGAGACAATAGACAATAGAATTAAAATGCTTGTAGTGATTGTTGCCTTAAAAACATGGTTTTTTGTATAATAATCAAGGATGTAGCATGACTTTTAGTTTTATGTGTTTTACTATTAAAGGTTAATGAAATAGTTTAAACTAGTTTGAAGAATTAGTTTTACATACAGAATCATTGGTAATTTATTAGATTGAAAGTTTTCCCTGGTGTCATTAAGCTAACTGACAGTTCAAGATATGCCAAAAGTAAGGACTATATTTTTGATAAAGAATCAGAGTTATGATTTCATACTTGACAGGAATTATTTATTAGATTTAATTTGTAGAGTGTATGCGTCAATATTACATTAGATTTCCATTAATCTAATACTTATCTTCATACAATACAAATCAGGATGATGTGTGACTTATTTCTAAGTGAAATATTGATGAAATGTACAACGACTGAAGTTTGTGTTTTGTTGTTAATGGAACTGAGTTGCAGTTAAAAACATCTGGATTTTATTTATGTTGCTTTCATTAAATTCATAGTGACACATAGTTATGTCAGAATTCATTTCTTTGGTTCTATGTAATGTGATCTTGGTTATTAGAAAATGTTTGTACAAACCTTTTGCTGGATTGTCGCCAAAAGGGGGGGAGTGTCAGAATAAAGTAACATGGGGATATTGCCAAGATCATTTCCTTCCACATCTTTATGGGAAGATAGATGTTGTTTTACTGTCAAAACCTGTTATAATTTGTTTTCAGTACCAGAAGAAAGGAGTTGTAATGTAAATTCTTGTATTAAGTGCTCTGAGGTGTTCCAAAGTGTATGACCTTTAGGTTACTTCTCTTTCTTCAGAACATCTGTGTTAAAGGAGGAAGCTGTCAAAACCAGGAGCAGCTGGGTCTGCTCATAGATAACGTTGTTACACCTGACCCGAGGACGGTTCAGGGTCGTAAAGCACAAACTCTTTTAAGTGGAGATAACACCCACATACTCTTTAAATACTGTGTGTAAATGTTGACACCACACTGAACCCAAAGACAGACGAAGAGGCGGAATGTACACATACCAGTTACACACAGAGATGGTTTATATTACACACATAGTTTATATTCTACAATCCCCCTTTTGAACTCTCATAAAAGAGTTCACAACCTAAAATGTCCTTCTAAAAATAAGTAGAAATAAGTAAAAATATTACTGTACTACCTGTAAAAGAGAAAATCATTAACAAATATTGGAAATATGAATCTGAGAATATTATTTAATATTAATATTTTAATATTAATATTTTACCAAATAATATTCCGGTCTGTTAAGGATTGTCCTGTGAATACCAGCCCCATTAAGGCAATGGTATTAGGACAGAATAGAAAGGTATGAGACGAGCTCTGACATTATTGAACAGCATAAACTCTGCACACATATGGAATGAATTCACACAATTTCTTAAAATACAAGAATTTATTAATAAAAATAAGTAAACTTAGTCAAACATATTTCAATCAACAAACTCTTTACTATGCTAAAACAATCCAACTAAACTACCAAGCAGAATTAAAGAATAATGAAGACTAATGGGCTATGTACAATATAAACAAGTTGATTAAAGATGATTAGAAATCATGACCAAAAAGAGTGATGCAACATTACCATGCAATGTTTATGTTTGAGAACCAAGGATTATCTTGAAGAATCTGGAAGTGAAGTGAAGTTAGTTTTGGAACTAACTTAGAAAATAATCAGCAACATTTAGACAACCATTCACAATGCAAGATCAGATTAAATATTATTTTAATAAAATAATGTTTTGAATAATGATCTGCTGAATAAAACCAACCTCCTGGATAACTAATTCTCAACGGTGTCTAATTAACTGCCTTTATTTATTAAAATAATATTTGAAGAAATATTATTGTGTATTTTGGAAAAGAGCCAAATCTTTCTGGAGATATGGGGCTTAATGGTGTTTACTTAGTTATCAACTCTAGCAAATGATGTTCAGGGACTATTATTCACTAGCTTGAAAACTAACAACCTTTCTGTTGACTAGCCTTAATGCTAGCACACGTGTTCTTACCGGCTGGCCGTTGGGCTAACAAAGAAGCTAGCTAAAGTGCTAAGCTAGAAGATAGCTTAGCACCAGAATCAACACATACCTTTAAAATACCAGGGTTAAAATGCATAAGCGCAGACGGCGCGTTATGAGCAATGTTCTGGTTAAAACCACCCTTTAAATAAAGTTTATCTTAGCTTTAAAACATACAAAGAACACGGAACTGGAGCGTGCTGTTGCTAGCCTACTAGCGCTAAAGATCGCCAGGTTCCACAAAACAAACTTCATAGAATGAAAACGTTCAGATTATTTCATCCTAACTGTTAATGTGTTAATCTGCCCAAACCCAACCTCTGAACCTGTTGAGGGAATGTTGTCCAAGGGCGAAGTTTGAAGAAGATATCTGTCGTGAACAAAGAGTTAGCTTCCCGCTAACTTATTCAGTTTCTCCCGATCAGAAGGTGACCGGCTGTTCGTTACCGTAAACACGGTTGCGGGCCGTAGTCTTTCCTCCAGACTCGGCTTGTCGAAACAGCTTCTCCACCGGGGCTTCTCTCGAACACCGTTTGCTTCTGTGGGGCCTCGAAGAGAAAATGTAAGCAACTCTTACACCTTAATTTCCCCGTTCATGAATGAAAATACCGGATACACAGACAGTATTTCATTCTACTTAACTTTGCATATGATCGTGATCGTATGCTTCCTTGGATCCAGTTGAATTTACGTCTTTTTGCCAGCAAAAGACCTCAGCGCGCTGTGTTTCCCTCCTAACCGGTTCCTCTGGAAGGCCATGTGGAAGAGGAAGATTTGTGGAAAGGTGGGGGCTTTTATTTGGGTAATGGCGCCACAGGAAGTCCGCAGTTACCCCCTTTCCTGGCTGTGCTGGAAGAAGGTTAATGCACTTTATTTTGAAAAGTTCCCGGAAAGTATGTACCGGAGTTTTAGTGTTGAAACCCATGGCTGTAGTCCCAACAAAAACATGTATACATCATATTATGCGTCCATGAATTCACACACTGAGTCCTCATCCACACAAAGTTAAATCATAACCTGAAAAAATACAGAAACATCAAAATGTAACATAAAATATAAAATGTTGGTGGGAGGGAAGCTCCACCACTCCCAGTGAGAGAAACTCAATCATTCCGCCTCTTCTTCTGTCTTTGGGTTCAGTGTGGTGTCAACATTTACACACAGTATTTAAAGAGTATGTGGGTGTTATCTCCACTTAAAAGAGTTTGTGCTTTACGACCCTGAACCGTCCTCGGGTCAGGTGTAACAACGTTATCTATGAGCAGACCCAGCTGCTCCTGGTTTTGACAGCTTCCTCCTCTAACAAAGATGTTCTGAAGAAAGAGAGGTAACCTAAAGGTCATACACTTTGGAACACCTCAGAGCACTTAATACAAGAATTTACATTACAACTCCTTTCTTCTGGTACTGAAAACAAATTATAACAACGGCGGAAATGAACACATTTCAAATTAGTACGATAATGATAGATATCAAGCAATAACCATGAAAGTTAGACAAAAGCATCCGAGATTTCCTTCTCAGAGTCAGTTTAACTGTCAAAGTGGTAGAAAAGAATTTGGCTGACCCTTGCTGTCCAGGCAAAGGAGCCTAATAGCCACCAAATGTTAAGAAATTAAGGAGAATAAGCATCATGGCGCATGTTTGACTGTCTCTCTGTTGCAGACGTTGCCAGTCCATCATCCAGAGAAAGGTTATGTGCAAATGTGTAGAGGTCTTCCCTGTATGTTTCCTATGTGTCTCTCACTGTGGTGTGTGTGCAGTGAGGCAAATGACCTTATGATTTCTAACTTTCAGGCAATGCGATGGCCTTAAGTAGATTCTGAAATAACGTTGCACTGCCCAAGGGATTATTGTGCCCTTGTAAGAACAGTGTTGTTCAACCACCTCTTCAATCACTCGCCAGTGATCAGCTTACAGTTCTTTGTCTTGTGGTGGTCCGCTGTCCTCACACCTTTCAGGCCGTGGATGATCCAGTTGGAAGAAGACTTGTGTCGTGGAAGCCAGATGAAGCTGGAGGAGCTGGAGCTTTCCTGCAGCTTTCCTGGGTGTCTAGTAGGATCTGATATGGGCCATTCCAGCCCTGTGGCTTCCAGTGTTTTCTCCTAGATTCTCTGATCAGAATCCAGTCGCCAGGAATAAAGGACTGGAGGGTGGAAGTGGCTGTTTCTGGTAATGGAGCCATCGCCGTCTGTGAAACTTGAGAAAACACAGTGGACAGGTTTTGACAGTAAAACAACATCCTATCTTCCCACAAAGATGTGGAAGAAAATGATCTTGGCAATAACTCCATGTTACTTTATTCTGACACTTCCCCCCTTTTGGCGCAGGGTCCAACCCCTGCGACAATCCAGCAAAAGGTTTAAATAAAAATGTTCTAGTAACCAAGATCACATTACATAGAACCAAATAAATAAATTCTGACATAACTATGTGTCACTATGAATTTAACGAAAACAACATAAATAAAATCCAGATGTTTTTAACTGCAACTCAGTTCCATTAACAACAAAACACAAACTTCAGTCGTTGTACAGTTCATCGATATTTCACTTAGAAATAAGTCACACATCTTCCTGATTTGTCTTGCATGAAGATAAGTTTTAGATTAATGTAAATCTAATGTAATTCTGACGCATACACTCTACAAATTAAATCTAATAAATAATTCCTGTCAAGTATGAAATCATAACTCTGTTTCTTTATCAAAAATATATTCCTTACTTTTGGCATATCTTGAACTGTCAGTTAGTTTAATGACACCAGGGAAAACTTTCAATCTAATAAATCACCAATGATTCTGCATGCAAAACTAATTCTTCAAACTAGTTTAAACTATTTCATTAACCTTTTAATAGTAAAACACATAAATCTAAATGTCATGCTACATCCTTAATTATTATACAAAAAACATGTTTTCAAGGCAACAATCCAGTGTATCGCTCTTCTGACTCTGACAAACAGCATGGATCGTTGTCCATTTCAGTGGGTTTGGGCCAGACTTCTTCTGAGTTTCGTTCTGGTAGAAACTCACACTGTGATTTACAGCAGACAGGCAGGCAGGCAGCTCCCTCTCTTTCAGGCCGTGCTGAAGAAGCGTCTCTGGTGGAGTAGCCATGAAGGGCAGGTTTCTAAAGTCCAGACTCAAAAACGCAGATGTTGCACTCAAATCCCATACATGTGTGTGTGTGTGTGTGTGTGAGGCAGAAGAAAAAGTTTAGTATAGGTTCAGATTTTGCACACAGAAATATTATCAGTCAGTCAGTCAGTTGTCCACCATAACATGCACTATACTCCTTTCTTTTCCGACTAATCACAATATTTAAGACAAACGAAACTTCCTTCAGGAATGTTTTAATTCTTTAACCCCATACTTGATGCACTCTGTGCTTTTTAATCTTTTTCTTATGTTTTTTATTTTCTCATCTCCATCCATCAACTGTTTTACTTTAAACTATTTAACTATTTAACTTATTTACACTCAAACTTCCACTTTGTGAAAAAACAAACTTATCTTCCCAAATTAAAGCACAATTAACACAATAATCCCCACTTTTCCCTTTCATTTTTTAGGAGATGATGGTTAATGTGTAATAAAAAAGGAAGAATAATAATATAGAATATATCATACAGTATTTTAACATATTTATGTCCCTTCAGCAATATGTATGGTCGACCTAGCTTAGTTTATGAGCTCTCTTATTATTCAACATTAAATTTAATTTCCTTCCGGCGAAATGTTACCAACCAAATTATCCGGTTCCCTTACGGCGGAACTACCTAGTCGTTTCTGATCTCCTTGCGGCGAGATCCAACCTAAATTTATCGCTATTTCCTTGCGGTGAAATAAAACCTTCCCAATGCAGTGTCCTTAACCGGCGACACACTACCAAACGACTTTTAAGTACTTTTCTTCTTTTATTTCTATAACGCTTACTCTTATCTTATGTACTGTATTTTAAAACTATCTCACCTCGGAGTTGACTTCTAGGTGACTTTGTCGGATCTCCCGGAGCCGCCCGGCATCGAGCAAGACAATAACCCACTGGCCAGGTGTGAATGTCACACACCGGGACTTTCAGCCACCAGGCCTAGATGCGGCTGTGCGGCAGTGCTTAACTCAACGTCAGGCTGTTCCCGGAGGTCCGCCATAGTCACTGCAAGAAAAATAAGATCAGTTTAGTTCTTATAATATCCGGCTTGAAGGACCAAGTTATGTTAGGCATTATTTAATCAACTCAGAGGTAACGAACGACACAGAGTCAGATGTACTTGCAGCAAGGGTAGCTCACACTTTGCAGTGCAAATCTACAGTGTTGGCACCCCTCTCTCTTTATTTATACATGCTGGTTCACACACAGTTCAACAAACATTCAGGGTGTGTGTGTGTGAGGGTGCGTGTGTTGGGGTCAGAAAGGTTAGGGTTCATTTGTCTTGATTATAAACAAACAGAGGAAGTGGGAAGTGGGGACCTAGTGAATAGCCCCCAGATGCTGCTAATAAAAGCATAAAAGCATAACTCATTCTTGTCCCCATCTCCCTTCCTGTGACATGTAAGGAGGGAAAAGCACTTAGAGCAGACATGAGTGATAAACAATACAAAAGTTTTAAAAACCCTAACACAGAACAAATCTCAGGTATGAACTTCCTAAATACAGAGACCCCAACCAGAGAGGTTAACACTCTGGACCACTGCTACACAGTTTTAAAAGATGCCGGTGCTGCAACCTGAGCCGCTTCAAGACTATACAAACCAACAGAAATTATGAAGTTGTAAGCCTGTGGTGAGGACTATAAGGAAGTGGACAGAGTAATCAAATCAGAAGTTACAGGCCTGCTTTGAATGAATAGATTGGAGTGTTTTTAAGCTACAGCCACTGACCTCAACAAACTCATTGACACAATGACATCATAAACCAGTTTTGGTGAGGGCATTTGTGTGTCCACCAAGACATTTTGCACATACAACAACAGCAACCACACCTGAGGAAGCTGGGCCACACCAAATGAAGAAGCCCACACCAGAGGGGACTGGCCCCTCTATAAGCTGGCCAAAAACAATACTGACTAAGGAGACCAGAGTAGATAAGAGCAGCTATGAACGGACAAAGCTATCTATAACTTCAGGTTGCAAGTTTATTGCTGCTATTTGGTAAATGGCCTGCACTCGTATAGCACTTTATCAAGTCCGAGGACCCCAAAGCGCTTTAGACTACAATCAGTCATCCACCCATTCATACACACATTCATACACTGACAGTGGTGAGCTACATTGTAGCCATAGCTGCCCCGGGGAAGACTGACACAAGCGAGTCTGGCATGCAATCAGCACCACCAAGCCCTCTGACCACCATCAGCAGGCAAGGAGGGTGAAGGAAGTGTCTTGCCCAAGGACACAACGACTGAGACTGACAGAGCGGGGGTTCAGGAACCCTCCAGTTAAAGTACAAACTACCACCATGTCAGCCACACTTGCGCCCGATATATGATTAGGGGCAAAAACTATGTTTAAATCTTGTCCACAATCATAACCAGCAACGAGCTTATGTTTTCTGTAAATTCTAGTGTGCTGGTTTAGACCTGACATAAAAGGTCAAGTTTTTACCGCAATCATCACATTCAAAAGGTTTCTCTCCATTGTCTGTTCTTATGTGTATTTTTAAAAATGACTTGCACAAGCATCACAGCTTGAGGGTTTAGTTCCTCTGTGAGTTATCATGTATGTGTTTAAATTTGACTTTTCTTATAATCTGATAACACAAGTATCTCAACCAAAGGGCTTCTCTTGTCTGTGCGTATTCTCATGTGTAGGTCTAAATTGGACTTACTGGCAAATGTTTTTCCACATGGATCACAACCAAAGGGTTTTTCCCCTTGTGTGGCTTCTCACGTGTCTGGTTAAAGCTGACTTGCAGGCAAATCTTTTTCCACAAACATCACAACTAAAGGGTCTGTCTTCTGTGTGCATTCTCATGTGAATGTTTAATTGTAACTTGCAGGTAAATCTTTTTCCACAAACATCACAACTAAAGGGTTTGTCTCCTGTGTGGGTTCTCATATGTGTGTCTAAATTTTACATCCTGGCAAATGTTTTTCCACAAACATCACAACTAAAGGGAATCTCTCCTGTGTGAAATCTCATGTGTTTGTCTAAACTTGACTTCTGGGAAAATCTTTTTCCACAAACATCACAACTAAAGGGCTTGTCTCCTGTGTGGATTATCATGTGTTTGTCTAAATTTGACTTCCTGGCAAATGTTTTTCCACATGCATCAGAACCTAAGGGTTTGTCTCCTGTGTGGATTCTCATGTGAATGTTTAATTGTAACTTGCAGGCAAATCTTTTTCCACAAACATCACAACTAAAGGGAATCTCTCCTGTGTGAAATCTCATGTGTTTGTCTAAACTTGACTTCTGGGAAAATCTTTTTCCACAAACATCACAACTAAAGGGCTTGTCTCCTGTGTGGATTCTTATGTGTTTGTCTAAAACTGCCTTCTGGGAAAATCTTTTTCCACATTTACCACAACTGAAGGGTTTGTCTCCTGTGTGGATGCTCATGTGTCTGGTTAAATTTGACTTCCAGGCAAATCTTTTTCCACAAACATCACAACTAAAGGGAATCTCTCCTGTGTGAAATCTCATGTGTTTGTCTAAACTTGACTTCTGGGAAAATCTTTTTCCACAAACATCACAACTAAAGGGAATCTCTCCTGTGTGAAATCTCATGTGTTTGTCTAAACTTGACTTCTGGGAAAATCTTTTTCCACAAACATCACAACTAAAGGGCTTGTCTCCTGTGTGGATTCTCATGTGTTTGTCTAAAACTGCCTTCTGGGAAAATCTTTTTCCACATTTACCACAACTGAAGGGTTTGTCTCCTGTGTGGGTTCTCACGTGCCTGGTTAAATCTGACTTCCTGGCAAATCTTTTTCCACAAACATCACATCTAAAGGGAATCTCTCCTGTGTGAAATCTCGTGTTTGTCTAAACTTGACTTCTGGGAAAATCTTTTTCCACAAACATCACAACCAAAGGGTTTGTCTCCTGTGTGGGTTCTCACGTGCCTGGTTAAATCTGACTTCCTGGCAAATCTTTTTCCACAAACATCACAACTAAAAGGTTTTTCTTCTGTGTGGATTCTCACGTGCCTGGTTAAATCTGACTTCCTGGCAAATCTTTTTCCACAAACATCACAACTAAAAGGTTTTTCTTCTGTGTGGATTCTCATGTGAATGTTTAAATGTGACTTGCAGGCAAGTCTTTTTCCACAAACATCACAACTAAAGGGTCTGTCTTCTGTGTGCATTCTCATGTGAATGTTTAATTGTAACTTGCAGGTAAATCTTTTTCCACAAACATCACAACTAAAGGGAATCTCTCCTGTGTGAAATCTCATGTGTTTGTCTAAACTTGACTTCTGGGAAAATCTTTTTCCACAAACATCACAACTAAAGGGCTTGTCTCCTGTGTGGATTCTTATGTGTTTGTCTAAAACTGCCTTCTGGGAAAATCGTTTTCCACAATTACCACAACTGAAGGGTTTGTCTCCTGTGTGGATTCTCGTGTGTCTGGTTAAATTTGACTTCCAGGCAAATCTTTTTCCACAAACATCACAACTAAAGGGAATCTCTCCTGTGTGAAATCTCATGTGTTTGTCTAAACTTGACTTCTGGGAAAATCTTTTTCCACAAACATCACAACTAAACGGAATTTCTCCTGAGTGAAATCTCATGTGTTTGTCTAAACTTGACCTCTGGGAAAATCTTTTTCCACATTTACCACAACTGAAGGGTTTGTCTCCTGTGTGGGTTCTCATGTGTTTGTCTAAACTTGACGTCTGGGAAAAACTTTTTCCACATTTACCACAACTGAAGGGTTTGTCTCCTGTGTGGATTCTCGTGTGTCTGGTTAAATTTGACTTCCAGGCAAATCTTTTTCCACAAACATCACAACTAAAGGGAATCTCTCCTGTGTGAAATAACATGTGTTTGTCTAAACTTGATTTCTGGGAAAATCTTTTTCCACAAACATCACAACTAAAGGGTTTGTCTCCTGTGTGGGTTCTCATGTGTGTGTCTAAATTTGACTTCCTGGCAAATGTTTTTCCACATGCATCAGAACAAAAGGGTTTGTCTCCTGTGTGGATTCTCATGTTAATGTTTAATTGTAACTTGCAGGTAAATCTTTTTCCACAAACATCACAACTAAAGGGAATCTCTCCTGTGTGAAATCTCATGTGTTTGTCTAAACTTGACTTCTGGGAAAATCTTTTTCCACAAACATCACAACTAAAGGGCTTGTCTCCTGTGTGGATTCTTATGTGTTTGTCTAAAACTGCCTTCTGGGAAAATCTTTTTCCACATTTACCACAACTGAAGGGTTTGTCTCCTGTGTGGATTCTCGTGTGTTTGGTTAAATTTGACTTCCAGGCAAATCTTTTTCCACAAACATCACAACTAAAGGGAATCTCTCCTGTGTGAAATCTCATGTGTTTGTCTAAACTTGACTTCTGGGAAAATCTTTTTCCACAAACATCACAACTAAAGGGAATCTCTCCTGTGTGAAATCTCATGTGTTTGTCTAAACTTGACTTCTGGGAAAATCTTTTTCCACAAACATCACAACTGAAGGGTTTGTCTCCTGTGTGGATTCTTATGTGTTTGTCTAAAACTGCCTTCTGGGAAAATCTTTTTCCACATTTACCACAACTGAAGGGTTTGTCTCCTGTGTGGATTCTCGTGTGTCTGGTTAAATTTGACTTCCAGGCAAATCTTTTTCCACAAACATCACAACTAAAGGGAATCTCTCCTGTGTGAAATCTCATTTGTTTGTCTAAACTTGACTTCTGGGAAAATCTTTTTCCACAAACATCACAACTAAAGGGATTCTCTCCTGTGTGAAATCTCATGTGTTTGTCTAAACTTGACTTCTGGGAAAATCTTTTTCCACATGCATCACAACCAAAGGGTTTGTCTCCTGTGTGGGTTCTCACGTGCCTGGTTAAATCTGACTTCCTGGCAAATCTTTTTCCACAAACATCACAACTAAAAGGTTTTTTTTCTGTGTGGATTCTCACGTGCCTGGTTAAATCTGACTTCCTGGCAAATCTTTTTCCACAAACATCACAACTAAAGGGTTTGTCTCCTGTGTGGATTCTCATGTGAATGTTTAAATGTGACTTGCAGGCAAGTGTCTTTCCACAAACATCACAACTAAAGGGTCTGTCTTCTGTGTGCATTCTCATGTGAATGTTTAATTGTAACTTGCAGGTAAATCTTTTTCCACAAACATCACAACTAAAGGGAATCTCTCCTTTGTGAAATCTCATGTGTTTGTCTAAACTTGACTTCTGGGAAAATCTTTTTCCACAAACATCACAACTAAAGGGCTTGTCTCCTGTGTGGATTCTTATGTGTTTGTCTAAAACTGCCTTCTGGGAAAATCTTTTTCCACATTTACCACAACTGAAAGGTTTGTCTCCTGTGTGGATTCTCGTGTGTCTGGTTAAATTTGACTTCCAGGCAAATCTTTTTCCACAAACTTCACAACTAAAGGGAATCTCTCCTGTGTGAAATCTCATGTGTTTGTCTAAACTTGACTTCTGGGAAAATCTTTTTCCACAAACATCACAACTAAACGGAATTTCTCCTGAGTGAAATCTCATGTGTTTGTCTAAACTTTATCCAGCCAGCAGAGATCTCACAGTACCCTCCCCTCAACGATTGCCTCCAGGCAATCCCGAACGTTTCTCCGGATGACGTCTGTAAAAAGATGTAATGAGAGCAGGGTCCAGGATAAGAGAACGAGGTACCCAGGTTCTTTCTTCAGGTCCATATCCAGCCCAAACCACAAGGTACTGAAAACCACGCCCCCTACGTCGAACATCCAGGATACGATTGACCGTGTAAGCTGGATGGTCATCAATGAGACGAACAGGGGGAGGGAGCTTGGTGGGTGGATTCAGGGGACTTTCCGAGACTGGCTTGATCTGTGAAACATGAAAGGTAGGATGAATGTGCATAGAAGCTGGCAACTTGAGTCTCACCGCAGAAGGGTTGATGATCCTTTCTATGACAAAAGGACCGATGAAACGGGGGGCCAACTTTCGAGTAGTATCCTTTAATTTAATATTCTTGGTGGAGAGCCAGACCTTCTGATCAATGCAGTAGACCGGTGCAGTGGAACGGTGACGGTCAGCAAACCTTTTATTCTGTTCCAAAGTGTGTAGAAGTGTCCTCCTGGTCTGACGCCAGATCTTACGACACCTGGAGATATAATGCTGAACAGAGGGGACAACAGTGTCAGATTCAATACTGGGGAATAATGGAGGTAGATAGCCCAGAGAAATCTCAAAGGGAGATAAACCAGTAGCAGAGGAAGTATGAATATTATGGGCATATTCTATCCAAGTGAGATGTCTACACCAGGAAGAAGGGTTGTCATTAATCACACATCTCAATGCTACTTCCAGTTCCTGATTGCATCTCTCAGTCTGCCCATTAGACTGAGGGTGGTAACCAGATGAAAGGCTTACGGTAGCACCAATAGCCCTACAGAACTCCTTCCAGACTTGTGAAATGAACTGCGGGCCTCGGTCAGAGACAATATCCAAGGGCATGCCATGAATACGGAAGACATGAAGAACCAGAAGTTGAGCAGTCTCCAATGCAGACGGAAGCTTAGTTAAGGGAATAAAATGAACAGTCTTAGAGAATCTATCAACAACGGTAAAGATGACTGTGTTTCCGTCAGATGGCGGGAGACCAGTGACGAAGTCAATAGAGATGTGGGACCATGGGCGACTGGGGGTAGACAGAGGTTGAAGAAGACCGGCAGGAGGTTGATTTGAGTTCTTGTTACGGGCACATGTGGAACAAGCTGCGACAAACTCTCTAATGTCGGGATTCATAGTGGGCCACCAGAAATACCTCTTGGTAAAAGTGATCATACGATTAATCCCCGGATGACAGGTAAGTTTATTATTATGAACCCAATCCAGAACTTTATTGATGACGGAGTTCGGAACGAAAAGTTTGCCTACAGGACCAGTACCTGGGTCTGGTTCAGATTGTTGTGCCTCCCTGATGTCCTTTTCAATGGCCCAGGTGAGGGCGCCCACAATGCAGGATTCCGGTAAGATGGAAGCTTCAGTCTTGGATTGCTCAGAATGAGAAAATTGGCGAGAGAGAGCGTCGGGCTTGATGTTCTTGGAGCCGGGTCTGTAAGAGATAGAAAAATTAAAACGAGCAAAAAACAGGGACCAACGGGCTTGTCTGGAGTTAAGTCTCTTGGCATTTTGGATGTAAGAGAGGTTTTTATGGTCGGTCCAAATGAGAAAAGGGACTTCCGCCCCCTCTAACCAATGCCGCCACTCCTCAAGCGCCAACTTGATAGCCAGAAGCTCTCGATTTCCCACATCGTAATTCTGCTCTGCTGACGACAAACGACGAGAAAAATAAGCACAAGGATGCACCTTGTTGTCTATAGGAGAACGTTGAGACAAGATGGCCCCTACTCCAATGTCAGAAGCATCAACCTCCACAACGAATTGCGCACTAGGATCAGGATGAGTCAGAATGGGTGCAGAAGAAAATAAACTTTTCAATTTGCAAAAAGCTTTCTCTGCCTCAGGGGACCAATGGAATGTCTTCAGAGAGGAGGTAAGTTGAGTGAGAGGCACAGTGACCTGACTGTAGTTCTTTATGAACCTTCTATAAAAATTTGCAAAACCTAAGAACCTTTGGAGTTGCCTGCGATCCGTTGGAGTAGGCCACTCTGCCACTGCCTTGGTCTTCTCAGGATCCGTTCTGTACCTGCCTGCTTCAAAAATAAAACCCAAGAAGGTCACAGAAGAAACACCGAATTCACATTTTTCGGCTTTTACAAAGAGTTGGTTTTCATAAAGCCTCTGGAGTATGGTCCTGACATGCTGGTGATGCTGATCAATGTTCTGAGAGAAAATCAAAATATCATCCAGATAAACAAACACAAAGAGGTTGAGGAAATCACGGAGAACATCATTTATAAGAGCCTGAAAAACAGCGGGTGCGTTAGTCAATCCAAAAGGCATCACCAAATATTCAAAATGTCCCAGGGGAGTCTTGAAAGCTGTCTTCCACTCGTCACCCTCTCGGATCCGAACCAGATGATACGCATTGCGCAGGTCGAGCTTGGTAAAAATCTTGGCAGTGTGTAATTGGTCATGTATAGAATCAATGAGTGGTAAGGGGTACTTATTTTTGATTGTGATTTGATTCAACCCCCTATAATCAATGCAGGGTCTTAACGTGCCATCTTTCTTCCCCACAAAGAAGAAGCCGGCGCCAACGGGGGAGGTAGATGGCCGAATGATCCCGGATGCTAAGGAATCCTCAATGTACTCCTTCATGACTCTTCTCTCCGGTTCAGAGAGATTGTATAGTCTGCTGGATGGTAACGGAGCACCTGGAAGGAGATCAATAGCACAGTCATAGGGGCGATGCATGGGTAAAGAAAGAGCCCCCTGTTTACTAAAAACAGATGCAAGATTGTGGTATTCAGGAGGAATCTTAGACAGATCAACAGGCTCAGGTGGTTCAATTTGTTTGCTAGAGTGAGAGACAGCAGTCTTTAGACAATTCTGGAGACAGTAATCACTCCACTTCTCTACTCTGCCCTCCACCCAATTAATTGCGGGATTATGTCTCTGCAACCACGGAAATCCTAGAACCAATTGTGGGGAGATAGAGGAGACAACAAAGAACTCACCCCATTCATGGTGGTTACCTGAGGTAATGATGTGAAGGTGGGGCACTTTAAACTTCACCTGAGATATGGTTTGACCAGTGATGCCCGAAACAGAAAGGGGGTGGTTGAGAGACTGAGAAGGTATCTTAAGTTTGTCAACTAGATCCAAGGAAATAAGATTCTGTTCCGCACCAGAATCAATAAAAGCATCCACTGGACACTTTTCTTGGCCAATAATAATAGTGACTGGAAAACACAGACGAGATATAGGGGAAAAATGGGACATGCTCATCAAAGTCCCCTGACCTATTGACGAGCCCCCTCTTTTCCCTTCTTAGGGCATCTTGCAACATAATGTCCACCTTGTCCACAATACAAACAAAGACCAGCCCCAAAACGACGTTGTCGCTCTTCAGGAGAGAGACGAGTGTGACCAACCTGCATAGGCTCAGGTTCCACAGATCCCTCCGAAGAGGAAGTGGGTGTATCAAGGTAAGCGGTCCGAGGTGCCATAAAGTGCTGCCACTCTGACTTATGATTCCTCTCTGCTTGTCTCTCTCTTAGGCGGTTGTCAATACGGATTGACAGTTTGATTAAATCATCCAGTCTCACAGGTTGATCTCTTAAAACCAACTGGTCCTTTATCTGATCCGTAAGGGAATTCACAAAAATACCCTTGAGTGCCGCTTCATCCCAACCCACCTCCTGTGCTGCCACCCGGAAGTCGATGGCGAACTCCGCCAATGCCCTCTTTCCCTGTTTGAGGGTAAGTAACTTCTTAGCAGCTGTCTCCTGTTGGAGTGGTTGATCAAAGACTTCCTTGAAGTGACTGAAAAAAACAGCATAACTCAGAGACTCAATAGGGTTAGTTGTGAGAAAAGCGTGCGCCCAGCGTAAAGCAGATCCTTTTAGGGAGGTAACAATAAAAGTGATCTTGGAAGCAGCAGTCGGAAACAGAGAGGGGGAACGACTAAAAGCCAACTCACATTGGAGAGAAAACCCACCAAAATTATTAGGGTTGCCATCAAAAAGTTCAGACGGACGGAAATCAGGTTCTCGGATTCCGGATGAGTGGGTTGTGGGTGGCTGAGGATTCTCAGAACGAACTGGAGGATTGGAAGGAGCGGGTGAGAGTTTGGTTAATATTTCACTTAAGGCATGTACCATACCACCAAGTTCCGTGAGATGGGCATCTGTCGTCCTTTGTTGTTGTAGCAACTGTTGAAGCATGGTCTCAGTGGATTGGAGGCGTTCCCTCCAGGAGGTCTGTTCATCTTCATCTGATTTGTTTTTCGACATGTCTGCTGGCTGGAACATACTATCATTAATTTACTCAGGTTGTCGAAATATAACCAAATCAGAAGATGACACAGATTCGATGCACAGAATTAGATTGAAATGAGGTTTTATTGTTCCAACTTAGGTAGACCTTGATTAGAGTTGTTAGAAGCCAGAGGATGAGGAAGCCCCAAGGATCCGAGCAGAGAGAGAGTGTTCTGGCGGTGGAAATATTTACAGTGCAGATTTCCTGAAGAAGAGTTCCATATGGCGACAGGCAGGCAGACAGATGGGCAGATCGACAGGAAGGCAGGACAACAAGCGATCAGGCAGGCTGACAGAAGTCCACATAACAGAGACTATGTTCCAGCAACAGACTGTGTCAGCAGCTGTCTTAAAAAGCCATGAGCTCATTAGCTGGATGAGTTGCAGATGAGAACAATGAAGTGCCAGAACCAGCCAGGAGAGATCTCACAAACTTGACCTCTGGGAAAATCTTTTTCCACATTTACCACAACTGAAGGGTTTGTCTCCTGTGTGGGTTCTCATGTGTTTGTCTAAACTTGACGTCTGGGAAAATCTTTTTCCACATTTACCACAACTGAAGGCTTTGTCTCCTGTGTGGATTCTCGTGTGTCTGGTTAAATTTGACTTCCAGGCAAATCTTTTTCCACTAACATCACAACTAAAGGGAATCTCTCCTGTGTGAAATCTCATGTGTTTGTCTAAACTTGACTTCTGGGAAAATCTTTTTCCACAAACATCACAACTAAAGGGCTTGTCTCCTGTGTGGATTATCATGTGTTTGTCTAAATTTGACTTCCTGGCAAATGTTTTTCCACATGCATAAGAACCAAAGGGTTTGTCTCCTGTGTGGATTCTCATGTGAATGTTTAATTGTAACTTGCAGGCAAATCTTTTTCCACAAACATCACAACTAAACGGAATTTCTCCTGAGTGAAATCTCATGTGTTTGTCTAAACTTGACCTCTGGGAAAATCTTTTTCCACATTTACCACAACTGAAGGGTTTGTCTCCTGTGTGGGTTCTCATGTGTTTGTCTAAACTTGACTTCTGGGAAAATCTTTTTCCACAAACATCACAACTAAAGGGTTTGTCTCCTGTGTGGATTATCATGTGTTTGTCTAAATTTGACTTCCTGGCAAATGTTTTTCCACATGCATCAGAACCAAAGGGTCTGTCTTCTGTGTGCATTCTCATGTGAATGTTTAATTGTAAGTTGCAGGTAAATCTTTTTCCACAAACATCACAACTAAAGGGTTTGTCTCCTGTGTGGGTTCTCATGTGTGTGTCTAAATTTGACTTCCTGGCAAATGTTTTTCCACAAACATCACAACTAAAGGGAATCTCTCCTGTGTGAAATCTCATGTGTTTGTCTAAACTTGACTTCTGGGAAAATCTTTTTCCACAAACATCACAACTAAAGGGCTTGTCTCCTGTGTGGATTATCATGTGTTTGTCTAAATTTGACTTCCTGGCAAATGTTTTTCCACATGCATCAGAACCAAAGGGTTTGTCTCCTGTGTGGATTCTCATGTGAATGTTTAATTGTAACTTGCAGGCAAATCTTTTTCCACAAACATCACAACTAAATGGAATTTCTCCTGAGTGAAATCTCATGTGTTTGTCTAAACTTGACGTCTGGGAAAAACTTTTTCCACATTTACCACAACTGAAGGGTTTGTCTCCTGTGTGGATTCTCGTGTGTCTGGTTAAATTTGACTTCCAGGCAAATCTTTTTCCACAAACATCACAACTAAAGGGAATCTCTCCTGTGTGAAACAACATGTGTTTGTCTAAACTTGACTTCTGGGAAAATCTTTTTCCACAAACATCACAACTAAAGGGCTTGTCTCCTGTGTGGATTCTTATGTGTTTGTCTAAAACTGCCTTCTGGGAAAATCTTTTTCCACATTTACCACAACTGAAGGGTTTGTCTCCTGTGTGGATTCTCGTGTGTCTGGTTAAATTTGACTTCCAGGCAAATCTTTTTCCACAAACTTCACAACTAAAGGGAATCTCTCCTGTGTGAAATCTCATGTGTTTGTCTAAACTTGACTTCTGGGAAAATCTTTTTCCACAAACATCACAACTAAACGGAATTTCTCCTGAGTGAAATCTCATGTGTTTGTCTAAACTTGACCTCTGGGAAAATCTTTTTCCACATTTACCACAACTGAAGGGTTTGTCTCCTGTGTGGGTTCTCATGTGTTTGTCTAAACTTGACGTCTGGGAAAATCTTTTTCCACATTTACCACAACTGAAGGGTTTGTCTCCTGAGTGAAATCTCATGTGTTTGTCTAAACTTGACCTCTAGAGAAAATCTTTTTCCACATTTACCACAACTGAAGGGTTTGTCTCCTGTGTGGGTTCTCATGTGTTTGTCTAAACTTGACTTCTGGGAAAATCTTTTTCCACAAACATCACAACTAAAGGGCTTGTCTCCTGTGTGGATTATCATGTGTTTGTCTAAATTTGACTTCCTGGCAAATGTTTTTCCACATGCATCAGAACCAAAGGGTCTGTCTTCTGTGTGCATTCTCATGTGAATGTTTAATTGTAAGTTGCAGGTAAATCTTTTTCCACAAACATCACAACTAAAGGGTTTGTCTCCTGTGTGGGTTCTCATGTGTGTGTCTAAATATGACTTCCTGGCAAATGTTTTTCCACAAACATCACAACTAAAGGGAATCTCTCCTGTGTGGATTATCATGTGTTTGTCTAAATTTGACTTCCTGGCAAATGTTTTTCCACATGCATCAGAACCAAAGGGTTTGTCTCCTGTGTGGATTCTCATGTGAATTTTTAATTGTAACTTGCAGGCAAATCTTTTTCCACAAACATCACAACTGAAGGGTTTGTCTCCTGTGTGGATTCTTATGTGTTTGTCTAAAACTGCCTTCTGGGAAAATCTTTTTCCACATTTAACACAACTGAAGGGTTTGTCTCCTGTGTGGATTCTCGTGTGTCTGGTTAAATTTGACTTCCAGGCAAATCTTTTTCCACAAACATCACAACTAAAGGGAATCTCTCCTGTGTGAAATCTCATGTGTTTGTCTAAACTTGACCTCTGGGAAAATCTTTTTCCACAAACATCACAACTAAAGGGCTTGTCTCCTGTGTGGATTATCATGTGTTTGTCTAAATTTGACTTCCTGGCAAATGTTTTTCCACATGCATAAGAACCAAAGGGTTTGTCTCCTGTGTGGATTCTCATGTGAATGTTTAATTGTAACTTGCAGGCAAATCTTTTTCCACAAACATCACAACTAAACGGAATTTCTCCTGAGTGAAATCTCATGTGTTTGTCTAAACTTGACCTCTGGGAAAATCTTTTTCCACATTTACCACAACTGAAGGGTTTGTCTCCTGTGTGGGTTCTCATGTGTTTGTCTAAACTTGACGTCTGGGAAAATCTTTTTCCACAAACATCACAACTAAAGGGTTTGTCTCCTGTGTGGATTATCATGTGTTTGTCTAAATTTGACTTCCTGGCAAATGTTTTTCCACATGCATCAGAACCAAAGGGTCTGTCTTCTGTGTGCATTCTCATGTGAATGTTTAATTGTAAGTTGTAGGTAAATCTTTTTCCACAAACATCACAACTAAAGGGTTTGTCTCCTGTGTGGGTTCTCATGTGTGTGTCTAAATATGACTTCCTGGCAAATGTTTTTCCACAAACATCACAACTAAAGGGAATCTCTCCTGTGTGAAATCTCATGTGTTTGTCTAAACTTGACTTCTGGGAAAATCTTTTTCCACAAACATCACAACTAAAGGGCTTGTCTCCTGTGTGGATTATCATGTGTTTGTCTAAATTTGACTTCCTGGCAAATGTTTTTCCACATGCATCAGAACCAAAGGGTTTGTCTCCTGTGTGGATTCTCATGTGAATGTTTAATTGTAACTTGCAGGCAAATCTTTTTCCACAAACATCACAACTAAATGGAATTTCTCCTGAGTGAAATCTCATGTGTTTGTCTAAACTTGACCTCTGGGAAAAACTTTTTCCACATTTACCACAACTGAAGGGTTCGTCTCCTGTGTGGATTCTCGTGTGTCTGGTTAAATTTGACTTCCAGGCAAATCTTTTTCCACAAACATCACAACTAAAGGGAATCTCTCCTGTGTGAAACAACATGTGTTTGTCTAAACTTGACTTCTGGGAAAATCTTTTTCCACAAACATCACAACTAAAGGGCTTGTCTCCTGTGTGGATTCTTATGTGTTTGTCTAAAACTGCCTTCTGGGAAAATCTTTTTCCACATTTACCACAACTGAAGGGTTTGTCTCCTGTGTGGATTCTCGTGTGTCTGGTTAAATTTTACTTCCAGGCAAATCTTTTTCCACAAACTTCACAACTAAAGGGAATCTCTCCTGTGTGAAATCTCATGTGTTTGTCTAAACTTGACTTCTGGGAAAATCTTTTTCCACAAACATCACAACTAAACGGAATTTCTCCTGAGTGAAATCTCATGTGTTTGTCTAAACTTGACCTCTGGGAAAATCTTTTTCCACATTTACCACAACTGAAGGGTTTGTCTCCTGTGTGGGTTCTCATGTGTTTGTCTAAACTTGACGTCTGGGAAAATCTTTTTCCACATTTACCACAACTGAAGGGTTTGTCTCTTGTGTGAAATCTCATGTGTTTGTCTAAACTTGACGTCTGGGAAAATCTTTTTCCACATTTACCACAACTGAAGGGTTTGTCTCCTGTGTGAAATCTCATGTGTTTGTCTAAACTTGACTTCTGGGAAAATCTTTTTCCACAAACATCACAACTAAAGGGCTTGTCTCCTGTGTGGATTATCATGTGTTTGTCTAAATTTGACTTCCTGGCAAATGTTTTTCCACATGCATCAGAACCAAAGGGTCTGTCTTCTGTGTGCATTCTCATGTGAATGTTTAATTGTAAGTTGCAGGTAAATCTTTTTCCACAAACATCACAACTAAAGGGTTTGTCTCCTGTGTGGGTTCTCATGTGTGTGTCTAAATTTGACTTCCTGGCAAATGTTTTTCCACAAACATCACAACTAAAGGGAATCTCTCCTGTGTGGATTATCATGTGTTTGTCTAAATTTGACTTCCTGGCAAATGTTTTTCCACATGCATCAGAACCAAAGGGTTTGTCTCCTGTGTGGATTCTCATGTGAATGTTTAATTGTAACTTGCAGGCAAATCTTTTTCCACAAACATCACAACTGAAGGGTTTGTCTCCTGTGTGGATTCTTATGTGTTTGTCTAAAACTGCCTTCTGGGAAAATCTTTTTCCACATTTACCACAACTGAAGGGTTTGTCTCCTGTGTGGATTCTCGTGTGTCTGGTTAAATTTGACTTCCAGGCAAATCTTTTTCCACAAACATCACAACTAAAGGGTTTGTCTCCTGTGTGGGTTCTCATGTGTGTGTCTAAATTTGACTTCCTGGCAAATGTTTTTCCACATGCATCAGAACCAAAGGGTTTGTCTCCTGTGTGGATTCTCATGTGAATGTTTAATTGTAACTTGCAGGCAAATCTTTTTCCACAAACATCACAACTGAAGGGTTTGTCTCCTGTGTGAAATCTCATGTGTTTGTCTAAACTTGACTTCTGGGAAAATCTTTTTCCACAAACATCACAACTAAAGGGCTTGTCTCCTGTGTGGATTATCATGTGTTTGTCTAAATTTGACTTCCTGGCAAATGTTTTTCCACATGCATCAGAACCAAAGGGTTTGTCTCCTGTGTGGATTCTCATGTAAATGTTTAATTGTAACTTGCAGGCAAATCTTTTTCCACAAACATCACAACTGAAGGGTTTGTCTCCTGTGTGGATTCTTATGTGTTTGTCTAAAACTGCCTTCTGGGAAAATCTTTTTCCACATTTACCACAACTGAAGGGTTTGTCTCCTGTGTGGGTTCTCATGTGTCTGGTTAAAATTGACTTCCAGGCAAATCTTTTTCCACAAACATCACAACTAAACGGAATTTCTCCTGAGTGAAATCTCATGTGTTTGTCTAAACTTGACTTCTGGGAAAATCTTTTTCCACATTTACCACAACTGAAGGGTTTGTCTCCTGTGTGGGTTCTCATGTGTCTGGTTAAAATTGACTTCCAGGCAAATCTTTTTCCACAAACATCACAACTAAACGGAATTTCTCCTGAGTGAAATCTCATGTGTTTGTCTAAACTTGACTTCTGGGAAAATCTTTTTCCACATTTACCACAACTGAAGGGTTTGTCTCCTGTGTGGGTTCTCATGTGTTTGTCTAAACTTGACGTCTGGGAAAATCTTTTTCCACATTTACCACAACTGAAGGCTTTGTCTCCTGTGTGGGTTCTCATGTGTCTGGTTAAAATTGACTTCCAGGCAAATCTTTTTCCACAAACATCACAACTAAAGGGAATCTCTCCTGTGTGAAATCTCATGTGTTTGTCTAAAACTGCCTTCTGGGAAAATCTTTTTCCACATTTACCACAACTGAAGGGTTTGTCTCCTGTGTGGGTTCTCATGTGTTTGTCTAAACTTGACTTCTGGGAAAATCTTTTTCCACAAACATCACAACTAAAGGGCTTGTCTCCTGTGTGGATTATCATGTGTTTGTCTAAATTTGACTTCCTGGCAAATGTTTTTCCACATGCATCAGAACCAAAGGGTTTGTCTCCTGTGTGGATTCTCATGTGAATGTTTAATTGTAACTTGCAGGCAAATCTTTTTCCACAAACATCACAACTAAACGGAATTTCTCCTGAGTGAAATCGCATGTGTTTGTCTAAACTTGACCTCTGGGAAAATCCTTTTCCACATTTACCACAACTGAAGGGTTTGTCTCCTGTGTGGATTCTCGTGTGTCTGGTTAAATTTGACTTCCAGGCAAATCTTTTTCCACAAACATCACAACTAAAGGGAGTCTCTCCTGTGTGAAATCTCATGTGTTTGTCTAAACTTGACTTCTGGGAAAATCTTTTTCCACAAACATCACAACTAAAGGGCTTGTCTCTTGTGTGGATTATCATGTGTTTGTCTAAATTTGACTTCCTGGAAAACGTTTTTCCACATGCATCAGAACCAAAGGGTCTGTCTTCTGTGTGCATTCTCATGTGAATGTTTAATTGTAAGTTGCAGGTAAATATTTTTCCACAAACATCACAACTGAAGGGTTTGTCTCCTGTGTGGATTCTTATGTGTTTGTCTAAAACTGCCTTCTGGGAAAATCTTTTTCCACATTTACCACAACTGAAGGGTTTGTCTCCTGTGTGGGTTCTCATGTGTCTGGTTAAATTTGACTTCCAGGCAAATCTTTTTCCACAAACATCACAACTAAACGGAATTTCTCCTGAGTGAAATCTCATGTGTTTGTCTAAACTTGACTTCTGGGAAAATCTTTTTCCACAAACATCACAACTAAAGGGCTTATTTCTTGTGTGGATTATCATGTGTTTGTCTAAATTTGACTTCCTGGCAAATGTTTTTCCACATGCATCAGAACCAAAGGGTCTGTCTTCTGTATGCATTCTCATGTGAATGTTTAATTGTAAGTTGCAGGTAAATCTTTTTCCACAAACATCACAACTAAAGGGTTTGTCTCCTGTGTGGGTTCTCATGTGTGTGTCTAAATTTGACTTCCTGGCAAATGTTTTTCCACATGCATCAGAACCAAAGGGTTTGTCTCCTGTGTGGATTCTCATGTGAATGTTTAATTGTAACTTGCAGGCAAATATTTTTCCACAAACATCACAACTAAAGGGAATCTCTCCTGTGTGAAATCTCATGTGTTTGTCTAAAACTGCCTTCTGGGAAAATCTTTTTCCACATTTACCACAACTGAAGGGTTTGTCTCCTGTGTGGGTTCTCATGTGTTTGTCTAAACTTGACTTCTGGGAAAATCTTTTTCCACAAACATCACAACTAAAGGGCTTGTCTCCTGTGTGGATTATCATGTGTTTGTCTAAATTTGACTTCCTGGCAAATGTTTTTCCACATGCATCAGAACCAAAGGGTCTGTCTTCTGTGTGCATTCTCATGTGAATGTTTAATTGTAACTTGCAGGCAAATCTTTTTCCACAAACATCACAACTAAACGGAATTTCTCCTGAGTGAAATCTCATGTGTTTGTCTAAACTTGACCTCTGGGAAAATCTTTTTCCACATTTACCACAACTGAAGGGTTTGTCTCCTGTGTGGATTCTCGTGTGTCTGGTTAAATTTGACTTCCAGGCAAATCTTTTTCCACAAACATCACAACTAAAGGGAATCTCTCCTGTGTGAAATCTCATGTGTTTGTCTAAACTTGACTTCTGGGAAAATCTTTTTCCACAAACATCACAACTAAAGGGCTTGTCTCTTGTGTGGATTATCATGTGTTTGTCTAAATTTGACTTCCTGGAAAACGTTTTTCCACATGCATCAGAACCAAAGGGTCTGTCTTCTGTGTGCATTCTCATGTGAATGTTTAATTGTAAGTTGCAGGTAAATATTTTTCCACAAACATCACAACTGAAGGGTTTGTCTCCTGTGTGGATTCTTATGTGTTTGTCTAAAACTGCCTTCTGGGAAAATCTTTTTCCACATTTACCACAACTGAAGGGTTTTTCTCCTGTGTGGGTTCTCATGTGTCTGGTTAAATTTGACTTCCAGGCAAATCTTTTTCCACAAACATCACAACTAAACGGAATTTCTCCTGAGTGAAATCTCATGTGTTTGTCTAAATTTGACTTCCTGGCAAATGTTTTTCCACATGCATCAGAACCAAAGGGTCTGTCTTCTGTATGCATTCTCATGTGAATGTTTAATTGTAAGTTGCAGGTAAATCTTTTTCCACAAACATCACAACTAAAGGGTTTGTCTCCTGTGTGGGTTCTCATGTGTGTGTCTAAATTTGACTTCCTGGCAAATGTTTTTCCACAAACATCACAACTAAAGGGAATCTCTCCTGTGTGAAATCTCATGTGTTTGTCTAAACTTGACTTCTGGGAAAATCTTTTTCCACAAACATCACAACTAAAGGGTTTGTCTCCTGTGTGGGTTCTCATGTGTGTGTCTAAATATGACTTCCTGGCAAATGTTTTTCCACAAACATCACAACTAAAGGGAATCTCTCCTGTGTGAAATCTCATGTGTTGGTCTAAACTTGACTTCTGGGAAAATCTTTTTCCACAAACATCACAACTAAAGGGCTTGTCTCCTGTGTGGATTATCATGTGTTTGTCTAAATTTGACTTCCTGGCAAATGTTTTTCCACATGCATCAGAACCAAAGGGTTTGTCTCCTGTGTGGATTCTCATGTGAATGTTTAATTGTAACTTGCAGGCAAATCTTTTTCCACAAACATCACAACTAAATGGAATTTCTCCTGAGTGAAATCTCATGTGTTTGTCTAAACTTGACCTCTGGGAAAAACTTTTTCCACATTTACCACAACTGAAGGGTTTGTCTCCTGTGTGGATTCTCGTGTGTCTGGTTAAATTTGACTTCCAGGCAAATCTTTTTCCACAAACATCACAACTAAAGGGAATCTCTCCTGTGTGAAACAACATGTGTTTGTCTAAACTTGACTTCTGGGAAAATCTTTTTCCACAAACATCACAACTAAAGGGCTTGTCTCCTGTGTGGATTCTTATGTGTTTGTCTAAAACTGCCTTCTGGGAAAATCTTTTTCCACATTTACCACAACTGAAGGGTTTGTCTCCTGTGTGGATTCTCGTGTTTCTGGTTAAATTTGACTTCCAGGCAAATCTTTTTCCACAAACTTCACAACTAAAGGGAATCTCTCCTGTGTGAAATCTCATGTGTTTGTCTAAACTTGACTTCTGGGAAAATCTTTTTCCACAAACATCACAACTAAACGGAATTTCTCCTGAGTGAAATCTCATGTGTTTGTCTAAACTTGACCTCTGGGAAAATCTTTTTCCACATTTACCACAACTGAAGGGTTTGTCTCCTGTGTGGGTTCTCATGTGTTTGTCTAAACTTGACGTCTGGGAAAATCTTTTTCCACATTTACCACAACTGAAGGGTTTGTCTCCTGAGTGAAATCTCATGTGTTTGTCTAAACTTGACCTCTAGAGAAAATCTTTTTCCACATTTACCACAACTGAAGGGTTTGTCTCCTGTGTGGGTTCTCATGTGTTTGTCTAAACTTGACTTCTGGGAAAATCTTTTTCCACAAACATCACAACTAAAGGGCTTGTCTCCTGTGTGGATTATCATGTGTTTGTCTAAATTTGACTTCCTGGCAAATGTTTTTCCACATGCATCAGAACCAAAGGGTCTGTCTTCTGTATGCATTCTCATGTGAATGTTTAATTGTAAGTTGCAGGTAAATCTTTTTCCACAAACATCACAACTAAAGGGTTTGTCTCCTGTGTGGGTTCTCATGTGTGTGTCTAAATATGACTTCCTGGCAAATGTTTTTCCACAAACATCACAACTAAAGGGAATCTCTCCTGTGTGAAATCTCATGTGTTTGTCTAAACTTGACTTCTGGGAAAATCTTTTTCCACAAACATCACAACTAAAGGGCTTGTCTCCTGTGTGGATTATCATGTGTTTGTCTAAATTTGACTTCCTGGCAAATGTTTTTCCACATGCATCAGAACCAAAGGGTTTGTCTCCTGTGTGGATTCTCATGTGAATGTTTAATTGTAACTTGCAGGCAAATCTTTTTCCACAAACATCACAACTGAAGGGTTTGTCTCCTGTGTGGATTCTTATGTGTTTGTCTAAAACTGCCTTCTGGGAAAATCTTTTTCCACATTCACCACAACTGAAGGGTCTGTCTCCTGTGTGGGTTCTCATGTGTTTGTCTAAACTTGACTTCTGGGAAAATCTTTTTCCACAAACATCACAACTAAAGGGCTTGTCTCTTGTGTGGATTATCATGTGTTTGTCTAAATTTGACTTCCTGGCAAATGTTTTTCCACATGCATCAGAACCAAAGGGTCTGTCTTCTGTGTGCATTCTCATGTGAATGTTTAACTGTAAGTTGCAGGTAAATCTTTTTCCACAAACATCACAACTAAAGGGTTTGTCTCCTGTGTGGGTTCTCATGTGTGTGTCTAAATTTGACTTCCTGGCAAATGTTTTTCCACATGCATCAGAACCAAAGGGTTTGTCTCCTGTGTGGATTCTCATGTGAATGTTTAATTGTAACTTGCAGGCAAATATTTTTCCACAAACATCACAACTAAAGGGAATCTCTCCTGTGTGAAATCTCATGTGTTTGTCTAAAACTGCCTTCTGGGAAAATCTTTTTCCACATTTACCACAACTGAAGGGTTTGTCTCCTGTGTGGGTTCTCATGTGTTTGTCTAAACTTGACTTCTGGGAAAATCTTTTTCCACAAACATCACAACTAAAGGGCTTGTCTCCTGTGTGGATTATCATGTGTTTGTCTAAATTTGACTTCCTGGCAAATGTTTTTCCACATGCATCAGAACCAAAGGGTTTGTCTCCTGTGTGGATTCTCATGTGAATGTTTAATTGTAACTTGCAGGCAAATCTTTTTCCACAAACATCACAACTAAACGGAATTTCTCCTGAGTGAAATCTCATGTTTTTGTCTAAACTTGACGTCTGGGAAAATCTTTTTCCACATTTACCACAACTGAAGGGTTTGTCTCCTGTGTGGATTCTCGTGTGTCTGGTTAAATTTGACTTCCAGGCAAATCTTTTTCCACAAACATCACAACTAAAGGGAATCTCTCCTGTGTGAAATCTCATGTGTTTGTCTAAACTTGACTTCTGGGAAAATCTTTTTCCACAAACATCACAACTAAAGGGCTTGTCTCTTGTGTGGATTATCATGTGTTTGTCTAAATTTGACTTCCTGGCAAATGTTTTTCCACATGCATCAGAACCAAAGGGTCTGTCTTCTGTGTGCATTCTCATGTGAATGTTTAATTGTAAGTTGCAGGTAAATCTTTTTCCACAAACATCACAACTGAAGGGTTTGTCTCCTGTGTGGATTCTTATGTGTTTGTCTAAAACTGCCTTCTGGGAAAATCTTTTTCCACATTTACCACAACTGAAGGGTTTGTCTCCTGTGTGGGTTCTCATGTGTCTGGTTAAATTTGACTTCCAGGCAAATCTTTTTCCACAAACATCACAACTAAACGGAATTTCTCCTGAGTGAAATCTCATGTGTTTGTCTAAACTTGACTTCTGGGAAAATCTTTTTCCACAAACATCACAACTAAAGGGCTTATTTCTTGTGTGGATTATCATGTGTTTGTCTAAATTTGACTTCCTGGCAAATGTTTTTCCACATGCATCAGAACCAAAGGGTCTGTCTTCTGTATGCATTCTCATGTGAATGTTTAATTGTAAGTTGCAGGTAAATCTTTTTCCACAAACATCACAACTAAAGGGTTTGTCTCCTGTGTGGGTTCTCATGTGTGTGTCTAAATTTGACTTCCTGGCAAATGTTTTTCCACAAACATCACAACTAAAGGGAATCTCTCCTGTGTGAAATCTCATGTGTTTGTCTAAACTTGACTTCTGGGAAAATCTTTTTCCACAAACATCACAACTAAAGGGTTTGTCTCCTGTGTGGGTTCTCATGTGTGTGTCTAAATATGACTTCCTGGCAAATGTTTTTCCACAAACATCACAACTAAAGGGAATCTCTCCTGTGTGAAATCTCATGTGTTGGTCTAAACTTGACTTCTGGGAAAATCTTTTTCCACAAACATCACAACTAAAGGGCTTGTCTCTTGTGTGGATTATCATGTGTTTGTCTAAATTTGACTTCCTGGCAAATGTTTTTCCACATGCATCAGAACCAAAGGGTTTGTCTCCTGTGTGGATTCTCATGTGAATGTTTAATTGTAACTTGCAGGCAAATCTTTTTCCACAAACATCACAACTAAAT